>NW_025334737.1:0-169700 GCF_014858855.1 Bufo gargarizans | reverse complement strand
GGAACTATTACATCCATTATTCACAGTGGTAACACTATACAATGGCCACAAGAGGTCAGCAAAATACCCAGAAGCAGGCATGGATCATTGTATTACTGGGAACTATTACATCCATTTATTCACAGCGGTAACACTATACAATGGCCACAAGAGGTCAGCAAAATACCCAGAAGCAGGCATGGATCATTGTATTACTGGGAACTATTACATCCATTTATTCACAGCTGTAACACTATACAATGGCCACAAGAGGTCAGCAAAATACCCAGAAGCAGGCATGGATCATTGTATTACTGGGAACTATTACATCCATTTATTCACAGCTGTAACACTATACAATGGCCACAAGAGGTCAGCAAAATACCCAGAAGCAGGCATTGTATTACAAGCAGGCATTGTATTACTGGGCACTGTGACAGCCATGAGTAAATGGCTACAACATAGCCACAAGAGGTCAGCAAAACACCTAGAAGCAGGCATGGATCATTGTCTGACTGGGAACTATTACATCCATTTATTCACAGCTGTAACACTATACAATGGCCACAAGAGGTCAGCAAAACACCTAGAAGCAGGCATGGATCATTGTATTACTGGGAACTGTGACAGCCATGAGTAAATGGCTACAACATGGCCACAAGAGGCCAGCAAAATACCCAGAAGCAGGCATGGATCATTGTATTACTGGGAACTATTACATCCATTTATTCACAGCGGTAACACTATACAATGGCCACAAGAGGTCAGCAAAATACCCAGAAGCAGGCATGGATCATTGTATTACTGGGAACTGTTACAGCCATGAGTAAATGGCAACAACATGGCCACAAGAGGTCAGCAAAACACCCAGAAACAGGCATGGATCATTGTATTACTGGGAACTATTACATCCATTTATTCACAGCTGTAACACTATACAATGGCCACAAGAGGTCAGCAAAATACCCAGAAGCAGGCATGGATCATTGTATTACTGGGAACTATTACAGCCATGAGTAAATGGCAACAACATGGCCACAAGAGGTCAGCAAAACACCCAGAAACAGGCATGGATCATTGTATTACTGGGAACTATTACATCCATTTATTCACAGCGGTAACACTATACAATGGCCACAAGAGGTCAGCAAAACACCTAGAAGCAGGCATGGATCATTGTATTACTGCGAACTGTGACAGCCATGAGTAAATGGCTACAACATAGCCACAAGAGGTCAGCAAAACACCTAGAAGCAGGCATGGATCATTGTATGACTGGGAACTATTACATCCATTTATTCACAGCTGTAACACTATACAATGGCCACAAGAGGTCAGCAAAACACCTAGAAGCAGGCATGGATCATTGTATTACTGCGAACTGTGACAGCCATGAGTAAATGGCTACAACATAGCCACAAGAGGTCAGCAAAACAACTAGAAGCTGTCACAACCAGACAGCTGAGAAGCTCTGACAGAGGCCTTTCAGAACCTTCCCCTTGAGTTCTGTGTTGTGGTATTCAGCTCCTCCTCTCGTTAGTCTCTCTCAGCTGTCATGTGTTGGACTAATTGTTTCCCTTTAAATTCTTCCCCAGAATGCTTTTCTGGGCGGCTTATATTTCTTCCTGGAGTATGTGTGCTTGCCCATCTGGTTCTCCTCTCCTCCACAAAGTTAAGTGTTACACTGTTATCTGTTATTTTCTGTTTGCTGGATCCCAGGTGACCCTGACTCCCTCCGTGTCTGGTGTAGGGAGCCGGTGGTCGTGTCCCCTCACTATTGTAGGGTGCTCAGGGCTTTATAGTCAAGGTTCGTGGATATGCATACCTCCACCATTCGGATCTATGCATAGGCTGAGCAGCCAGGGAAAGTGCCAGGTCTTCTACAGGGGTCTCCCTTTCGTTCCTTAGCTTTTGGATCCAGCGAGACATTTATGCATGTTGTTTTGCCTTGTTACCTGTACACATTCCGTGACATTATAAGCCGCCAAAACCGTCTTAAGCATGGATCCGGTTTTACTTTTGGCTGAACGCTTCCAGGGTCTTTCATTGGAGGTAGCTGACCTCCGTAAGACTTTTTCTCAGCTTCAAGTGACCGGTTCAGCTTGCGTTCATGGAGCTTGTTCTGAGCCTAAGATCTCGCTCCCGGATACGTTCTCCGGGGGTAGTGAGAATTTTGTGCGTTTTAGAGAGGCTTGCAAACTCCATTTTCGTCTTCTTCCCCATTCTTCTGGTGATGAGGAACGGAGGGTGGGGATCATTATATCGCTGCTCAGGGGTAACGCTCAGTCCTGGGCCTTTTCGCTGCCGGAGGGGGCACGGCCCCTCCGTTCAGTGGATGAATTCTTTTTAGCCCTGGGTCAGATATATGATGATCCGGATCGTATTGCTCTGGCGGAGTCTAGACTACGTCTCCTATGCCAGGGTAAACAATCCGCAGAAATATACTGCTCAGAATTTCGGAGTTGGGCAGCTGATACTGGTTGGAATGATGCTGCACTCCGAAGTCAATTTTGCCATGGTCTTTCAGAGGGATTGAAAGATGCATTTGCCTTTCATGAAAGGCCTATCTCCTTGGACTCTGCTATGTCTCAGGCCGTTCGTATTGACAGGCGTCTTAGAGAAAGAGGAGAGATCTCTCCTTCCTGTCATACTCAGTCCCAGGACAGTGCAGCGGTCCCATTCTGTGCGCAGGGGTCTCAGTCGCCGTCAGCCCCTTCTGAGCAGGAGCCCATGCAGCTGGGGTTGATTGCTTCTGACAATAGAAGATTCAGCCCGCATGGGAGGGTTTGTTTTTGTTGTGGAGGTATTAATCATTTGGCAAATATTTGTCCCTCTAGGAGATTCAGGCAGTTCTCTGGGTATAATAAAGAGACAAAGAGGAAAAAATCTTTGAAAAATGTTCCGTCTGTTACTATTGGCAGGATTGAGGCGGAGATTGAAGATTTTCCGTTTGCTTGTAGTTCACGTTTTGTCCTGCCGGCTAGGGTGGCGCTAGAGAGCAAGAACATTTTTTGTGAGATTTTTGTGGATAGTGGAGCAGCGGTCAATCTCATTGATAATCACTTTGCGATAACTCATGGTTTCCAGGTGCGCACTTTGGGAAAGGATATTCCTGTTTTTGCTATTGATTCCGCTCCACTTTCTCAGAAATCATTAAAGGGCATAGTTCACAATATCCGTTTAATTGTGAGTGATGCTCATGTTGAGGATGTCATGTTTCGTCCTTAGCGGTTTGCCCACCCCGCTGGTGTTGGGGCTGCCTTGGCTCACTAAGCATAACCCCACCATTGATTGGCAAGCGAAGCAAATAAATGGTTGGAGTGACTTTTGCAGAGAGAATTGCCTCATGACATCTGTTTCTGAGGTTGCTACTAAGACTATACCATCTTTTCTCTCTGAATTTTCGGATGTCTTCTCTGAGAGTGGAGTTCAGGATTTGCCCCCGCACAGGGAGTACGATTGCCCTATTAATCTCATCCCAGACGCCAAGCTGCCTAAATCTCGTTTATACAATCTCTCCCAACCTGAGAGGATCGCTATGCGTGCTTATATCTCTGAGAGTCTGAGAAAGGGACACATACGACCCTCAAAGTCACCTGTTGCCGCTGGTTTTTTCTTTGTTAAGAAAAAAGATGGTTCTTTAAGACCTTGTCTGGATTTCAGGGAGCTGAACAGTATCACAATTCGTGACCCTTATCCGCTTCCTCTGATCCCGGACCTATTTAACCAGGTTGTTGGGGCTAAAGTCTTTTCCAAATTAGATCTAAGAGGGGCATACAACCTGGTCAGGGTCAGAGAAGGGGACGAATGGAAGACGGCCTTCAATACCCCTGAGGGCCATTTTGAAAATTTGGTTATGCCTTTTGGTTTGATGAATGCCCCAGCCGTTTTCCAGCATTTCGTGAACAGCATTTTTTATCATTTGATGGGAAAATTTGTATTGGTGTATTTGGATGACATTTTGATTTTTTTCTCCCGATTTCAAAACTCATAAGGAACATTTACGTCAGGTCTTGCTCATCCTGCGGGAGAATAAATTATATGCGAAACTGGAAAAATGTGTGTTTGCGGTTCCAGAAATTCAATTTCTGGGGTTTCTTCTCTCCGCTTCTGGTTTTCGCATGGACCCAGAGAAGGTCCGCGCTGTGCTTGAGTGGGAGCTTCCTGAGAATCAAAAGGCGCTGATGCGTTTTTTGGGCTTTGCCAATTATTACAGGAAGTTCATCTTGAATTATTCTTCTATTGTTAAACCACTCACTGATATGACCAGAAAGGGGGTAGATTTTTCTTCTTGGTCAGTAGAGGCGCGTAAGGCTTTTTCTGATATCAAGGAGAGTTTTGCTTCCGCTCCCATCTTGGTGCAACCTGATGTTTCGTTACCCTTCATAGTTGAGGTTGATGCTTCTGAGGTGGGTGTGGGGGCGGTCTTGTCTCAGGGTTCCTCTCCTGCCAATTGGCGACCGTGTGCCTTTTTCTCAAGAAAACTCTCCTCCGCAGAGAGAAATTACGATGTGGGAGATAGGGAATTGTTGGCCATCAAGTTGGCTTTTGAGGAATGGCGCCATTGGCTAGAGGGAGCCAGACACCCTATTACCGTATTTACTGACCATAAAAATCTGGCCTACTTGGAGTCAGCCAAGCGTCTGAACCCGAGACAGGCCAGATGGTCGTTGTTCTTTTCTAGGTTTAATTTTGTTGTCACGTTCCGCCCTGGAGTTAAGAATGTGAAGGCGGATGCCCTGTCACGTTGTTTTCCGGGAGGCGGGAATTTTGAAGACCCGGGTCCCATTTTGGCTGAAGGTGTGGTGGTCTCTGCTCTTTTTCCTGAATTGGAGGCAGAGGTGCAGGCTGCCCAGTCAGAGGCTCCTGATCTTTGTCCTCCTGGGAGGTTGTTTGTGCCTCTCGCTTTAAGACACAAAATTTTTAAAGAACACCACGATACGGTCCTTGCTGGGCACCCGGGGGTAAGAGCCACACTGGATCTCATCGCTCGGAGATTCTGGTGGCCTGCGCTTCGTAAGTCGGTTGAGGGTTTTGTGGCAGCCTGCAAGACTTGCGCTCGTGCCAAAGTCCCTCATTCACGGCCATCAGGTCCTCTCCTTCCCTTACCCATTCCTTCCCGTCCTTGGACACATCTGTCCATGGACTTTATCACGGACCTGCCTCGTTCCTCGGGGAAGACTGTGATTCTGGTGGTGGTGGACCGTTTTAGCAAAATGGTGCATTTCATCCCTTTTCCTGGTTTGCCCAATGCTAAGACGCTGGCGCAGGCATTTGTTGATCACATTGTCAAATTGCACGGTATTCCTTCAGACATAGTCTCTGATAGGGGCACGCAGTTTGTTTCCAGATTCTGGAAGGCTTTCTGTTCTCGCTTGGGGGTTCGGTTGTCATTCTCTTCTGCTTTCCACCCGCAGTCGAATGGCCAGACAGAGCGCGTCAATCAGAATCTGGAGACATATCTGCGCTGTTTTGTGGCGGAGAATCAAGAGGATTGGTGTTCTTTTTTGTCCCTTGCTGAGTTTGCTTTAAATAACCGTCGTCAGGAGTCCTCTGATAAGTCACCATTTTTTGGTGCATATGGGTTTCATCCACAGTTTGGGACTTTCTCGGGAGAGGGGTCTTCTGGTTTACCTGATGAGGACAGATTCTCCTCGTCTTTGTCATCTATTTGGCAAAAGATTCAAGATAATCTAAAGAGCATGAGTGAGAGATATAAGCGTGTGGCAGATAAGAGACGTGTGCCTGGTCCGGACCTGAATGTTGGTGATCTGGTGTGGTTGTCTACCAAGAATATCAAATTGAAGGTTCCCTCCTGGAAGTTGGGTCCTAGGTTTATTGGGCCTTACAAAATCCTGTCTGTCATCAATCCTGTTGCATACTGTCTTGATCTTCCTCAGACTTGGAAGATCCATAATGTTTTTCATAAGTCCTTATTGAAACCTTAGTTTTACTTTTTAGAATTAGTGACTTTTAAAAATACCTTTATTAGTGATTATGTGGGTATAGGTATGTATATACCAACAGAATGTGCTACAGTTTCACAAGGAATTATATATGAATATTTCTTATGACTGGGGAGTAGTAACCCCTACAACAAAACATCTAGTGATACAAAATATCAGTAGGTCTAGGAACTTCGAGGATCCAGTTGAGACAGGGTCTGAGGAAAAGGGCAGGGCAGACACAATGCTTACCCTACAGAGCCCTCAAAAACTGCTCAGCCCAGGGTGACCCCCTGATGGTGGGGGTTCCCTGTCCCCGAACCTAAGACTAAACAAATCCCTAGGTTGACCCTAGCCAGGGAAAGATATAAAATAAAAGATAGCTATAATCACGGTAAATCGTGAAAGGAGGGTGGTTTAGTATGAAAAGGGTCGCCACCTGCCCCTTCCAACGGATTAGAGATAAGATTGAAATTCACAGTTAGGTTAACAGAGTGAAAAAAGCTTTCCTGATAATACGGAAATCATCATTTCACTCGTTAATACAGTACGCACGGTTTTTTCATAAAAATATACACATCTTAATACATATACCACGACGCGTTTCGCCTGTATACAATCAGGCTCATCAGGAGGTAGGTAAAGAAATGGACAGAGTCCAATTTAAAATGTAGATGCGATTAGTAATAAATGGATGGTAAATAAAATGATACTTAGCTACCGATGTTCAACAAGGGGGCGTGGATAAGGCATTACCAGAGGGCATGATGGTTGCAACCATAGAAGATATACCTAGAATGGTGTAAAATCAAGGTATGGAGCGGACATTTAGATCAAAAATCGCCACAGCTCTAGGCAAACACAATTGTAAAGACATTTAGGTAATCTATATAAACTTACATAGTAATGGTGCTTGGCAAAGTCTCCCCCAGTGGCCTAATTTGGGCCCAGGTACTGTGACACTAGAAACACAGCCCATTTATAAGGTCTGATTCTGGCTTCCGGACGCCGGAAGCACACTTCCGGTTTCTTGGAACGCATGGTGGAACGCATCGGAGCTCCGTATACTACGTCACTTCCGGCGCCGTGGAACGCATCGTGAACCGCATATGGCTCGATGCCGGCGCCGGAGGACAGCTTGGGCCGGTGATCAATGCAGATACGATCCAGAGGCTATTAAATTGGTGGAAATAGGCCAGTAAAGATTTTATTAAGTGGATATATAATATTGGGAGCTATTAATATTCACATCCAAGACAGGGAATGTGGCACGGTAAAAAGGGGAAACATAAAGGGCCCTCAGGGTCACCCCCCCTCAAAAAATGTTATCACAGAACGAGTAAGGAATAATAATACGGGATATAAATTATGATATAAGAAAAAATACAGAACTGCCTCTAAGATAATTTTCTTATTGAAACCTTATGTTCAACCCATTGTACCCTCGCCTTTGCCTCCTCCTCCGATTATGGTTGATGGGAATCTTGAATTTCAGGTCTCTAGGATTGTGGAGTCTTGTCCGCGGTTCTCTTCAGTACCTTGTTCACTGGGAGGGGTATGGTCCTGAGGAGAGGATGTGGGTCTCAGTGACGGACATTAAAGCCTCTCGTCTCATCAAGGCTTTCCATAGGTCCCATCCTGAGAAGGTGGGTTCTGAGTGTCCGGAGTCCACTCGTAGAGGGAGGGGTACTGTCACAACCAGACAGCTGAGAAGCTCTGACAGAGGCCTTTCAGAACCTTCCCCTTGAGTTCTGTGTTGTGGTATTCAGCTCCTCCTCTCATTAGCGTCTCTCAGCTGTTATGTGTTGGACTAATTGTTTCCCTTTAAATTCTTCCCCAGAATGCTTTTCTGGGCGGCTTATATTTCTTCCTGGAGTATGTGTGCATGCCCATCTGGTTCTCCTCTCCTCCACAAAGTTAAGTGTTACACTGTTATCTGTTATTTTCTGTTTGCTGGATCCCAGGTGACCCTGACTCCCTCCGTGTCTGGTGTAGGGAGCCGGTGGTCGTGTCCCCTCACTATTGTAGGGTGCTCAGGGCTTTATAGTCAAGGTTCGTGGATATGCATACCTCCACCATTCGGATCTATGCATAGGCTGAGCAGCCAGGGAAAGTGCCAGGTCTTCTACAGGGGTCTCCCTTTCGTTCCTTAGCTTTTGGATCCAGCGAGACATTTATGCATGTTGTTTTGCCTTGTTACCTGTACACATTCCGTGACAGAAGCAGGCATGTATCATTGTATTACTGGGAACTATTACATCCATTTATTCACAGTGGTAACACTATACAATGGCCACAAGAGGTCAGCAAAATACCCAGAAGCAGGCATGGATCATTGTATTACTGGGAACTATTACATCCATTTATTCACAGCGGTAACACTATACAATGGCCACAAGAGGTCAGCAAAATACCCAGAAGCAGGCATGGATCATTGTATTACTGGGAACTGTGACAGCCATGAGTAAATGGCTACAACATGGCCACAAGAGGTCAGCAAAACACCCAGAAGCAGGCATGGATCATTGTATTACTGGGAACTATTACATCCATTTATTCACAGCTGTAACACTATACAATGGCCACAAGAGGTCAGCAAAATACCCAGAAGCAGGCATGGATCATTGTATTACTGGGAACTATTACATCCATTTATTCACAGCTGTAACACTATACAATGGCCACAAGAGGTCAGCAAAACACCTAGAAGCAGGCATGGATCATTGTATTACTGCGAACTGTGACAGCCATGAGTAAATGGCTACAACATAGCCACAAGAGGTCAGCAAAACACCTAGAAGCAGGCATGTATCATTGTATTACTGGGAACTATTACATCCATTTATTCACAGCTGTAACACTATACAATGGCCACAAGAGGTCAGCAAAACACCTAGAAGCAGGCATGGATCATTGTATTACTGGGAACTGTGACAGCCATGAGTAAATGGCTACAACATGGCCACAAGAGGCCAGCAAAACACCTAGAAGCAGGCATGGATCATTGTATTACTGGGAACTATTACATCCATTTATTCACAGTGGTAACACTATACAATGGCCACAAGAGGTCAGCAAAATATCCAGAAGCAGGCATGGATCATTGTATTACTGGGAACTATTACATCCATTTATTCACAGCGGTAACACTATACAATGGCCACAAGAGGTCAGCAAAATACCCAGAAGCAGGCATGGATCATTGTATTACTGGGAACTGTTACAGCCATGAGTAAATGGCTACAACATGGCCACAAGAGGTCAGCAAAACACCCAGAAACAGGCATGGATCATTGTATTACTGGGTACTATTACATCCATTTATTCACAGCGGTAACACTATACAATGGCCACAAGAGGTCAGCAAAACACCTAGAAGCAGGCATGTATCATTGTATTACTGGGAACTATTACATCCATTTATTCACAGCTGTAACACTATACAATGGCCACAAGAGGTCAGCAAAACACCTAGAAGCAGACATGGATCATTGTATTACTGGGAACTGTGACAGCCATGAGTAAATGGCTACAACATGGCCACAAGAGGTCAGCAAAACACCTAGAAGCAGGCATGGATCATTGTATTACTGGGAACTATTACATCCATTTATTCACAGCTGTAACACTATACAATGGCCACAAGAGGTCAGCAAAATACCCAGAAGCTGGCATTGATCATTGTATTACTGGGAACTATTGCATCCATTTATTCACAGCGGTAACACTATACAATGGCCACAAGAGGTCAGCAAAATACCCAAAAGCAGGCATGGATCATTGTATTACTGGGAACTGTTACAGCCATGAGTAAATGGCTACAACATGGCCACAAGAGGTCAGCAAAATACCCAGAAGCAGGCATTGTATTACTGGGAACTGTGACAGCCATGAGTAAATGGCTACAACATAGCCACAAGATGTCAGCAAAACACCTAGAAGCAGGCATGGATCATTGTATGACTGGGAACTATTACATCCATTTATTCACAGCTGTAACACTATACAATGGCCACAAGAGGTCAGCAAAACACCTAGAAGCAGGCATGGATCATTGTATTACTGCGAACTGTGACAGCCATGAGTAAATGGCTACAACATAGCCACAAGAGGTCAGCAAAACACCTAGAAGCAGGCATGGACCATTGTATGACTGGGAACTATTACATCCATTTATTCACAGCTGTAACACTATACAATGGCCACAAGAGGTCAGCAAAACACCTAGAAGCAGGCATGGATCATTGTATTACTGCGAACTGTGACAGCCATGAGTAAATGGCTACAACATAGCCACAAGAGGTCAGCAAAACACCTAGAAGCAGGCATGGACCATTGTATGACTGGGAACTATTACATCCATTTATTCACAGCTGTAACACTATACAATGGCCACAAGAGGTCAGCAAAACACCTAGAAGCAGGCATGGATCATTGTATTACTGCGAACTGTGACAGCCATGAGTAAATGGCTACAACATAGCCACAAGAGGTCAGCAAAACACCTAGAAGCAGGCATGTATCATTGTATTACTGGGAACTATTACATCCATTTATTCACAGCTGTAACACTATACAATGGCCACAAGAGGTCAGCAAAACACCTAGAAGCAGACATGGATCATTGTATTACTGGGAACTGTGACAGCCATGAGTAAATGGCTACAACATGGCCACAAGAGGTCAGCAAAACACCTAGAAGCAGGCATGTATCATTGTATTACTGGGAACTATTACATCCATTTATTCACAGCTGTAACACTATACAATGGCCACAAGAGGTCAGCAAAATACCCAAAAGCAGGCATGGATCATTGTATTACTGGGAACTATTGCATCCATTTATTCACAGCGGTAACACTATACAATGGCCACAAGAGGTCAGCAAAATACCCAAAAGCAGGCATGGATCATTGTATTACTGGGAACTGTTACAGCCATGAGTAAATGGCTACAACATGGCCACAAGAGGTCAGCAAAATACCCAGAAGCAGGCATTGTATTACTGGGAACTGTGACAGCCATGAGTAAATGGCTACAACATAGCCACAAGATGTCAGCAAAACACCTAGAAGCAGGCATGGATCATTGTATGACTGGGAACTATTACATCCATTTATTCACAGCTGTAACACTATACAATGGCCACAAGAGGTCAGCAAAACACCTAGAAGCAGGCATGGATCATTGTATTTCTGCGAACTGTGACAGCCATGAGTAAATGGCTACAACATAGCCACAAGAGGTCAGCAAAACACCTAGAAGCAGGCATGGATCATTGTATGACTGGGAACTATTACATCCATTTATTCACAGCTGTAACACTATACAATGGCCACAAGAGGTCAGCAAAACACCTAGAAGCAGGCATGGATCATTGTATTACTGCGAACTGTGACAGCCATGAGTAAATGGCTACAACATAGCCACAAGAGGTCAGCAAAACACCTAGAAGCAGGCATGTATCATTGTATTACTGGGAACTATTACATCCATTTATTCACAGCTGTAACACTATACAATGGCCACAAGAGGTCAGCAAAACACCTAGAAGCAGGCATGGATCATTGTATTACTGGGAACTGTGATAGCCATGAGTAAATGGCTACAACATAGCCACAAGAGGTCAGCAAAACACCTAGAAGCAGGCATGGATCATTGTATTACTGGGAACTGTGACAGCCATGAGTAAATGGCTACAACATGGCCACAAGAGGCCAGCAAAACACCTAGAAGCAGGCATGGATCATTGTATTACTGGGAACTATTACATCCATTTATTCACAGTGGTAACACTATACAATGGCCACAAGAGGTCAGCAAAACACCTAGAAGCAGGCATGTATCATTGTATTACTGGGAACTATTACATCCATTTATTCACAGTGGTAACACTATACAATGGCCACAAGAGGTCAGCAAAATATCCAGAAGCAGGCATGGATCATTGTATTACTGGGAACTATTACATCCATTTATTCACAGCTGTAACACTATACAATGGCCACAAGAGGTCAGCAAAATACCCAGAAGCAGGCATGGATCATTGTATTACTGGGAACTGTTACAGCCATGAGTAAATGGCTACAACATGGCCACAAGAGGTCAGCAAAACACCCAGAAACAGGCATGGATCATTGTATTACTGGGAACTATTACATCCATTTATTCACAGCTGTAACACTATACAGTGGCCACAAGAGGTCAGCAAAATACCCAGAAGCAGGCATGGATCATTGTATTACTGGGAACTATTACATCCATTTATTCACAGCTGTAACACTATACAATGGCCACAAGAGGTCAGCAAAACACCTAGAAGCAGGCATGGATCATTGTATTACTGCGAACTGTGACAGCCATGAGTAAATGGCTACAACATAGCCACAAGAGGTCAGCAAAACACCTAGAAGCAGGCATGGATCATTGTATGACTGGGAACTATTACATCCATTTATTCACAGCTGTAACACTATACAATGGCCACAAGAGGTCAGCAAAACGCCTAGAAGCAGGCATGGATCATTGTATTACTGGGAACTGTGACAGCCATGAGTGAATGGCTACAACATAGCCACAAGAGGTCAGCAAAACACCTAGAAGCAGGCATGGATCATTGTATGACTGGGAACTATTACATCCATTTATTCACAGCTGTAACACTATACAATGGCCACAAGAGGTCAGCAAAATACCCAGAAGCAGACATGGATCATTGTATTACTGGGAACTGTGACAGCCATGAGTAAATGGCTACAACAAAGCCACAAGAGGTCAGCAAAACACATAGAAGCAGGCATGGATCATTGTATTACTGGGAACTATTACATCCATTTATTCACAGCTGTAACACTATACAATGGCCACAAGAGGTCAGCAAAACACCCAGAAGCAGGCATGGATCATTGTATTACTGGGAACTATTACATCCATTTATTCACTGCTTTAACACTATACAATGGCCACAAGAGGTCAGCAAAACACCCAGAAGCAGGCATGGATCATTGTATTACTGGGAACTTTTACATCCATTTATTCACAGCTGTAACACTATACAATGGCCACAAGAGGTCAGCAAAATACCCAGAAGCAGGCATGGATCATTGTATTACTGGGAACTATTACATCCATTTATTCACAGCTGTAACACTATACAATGGCCACAAGAGGTCAGCAAAACACCTAGAAGCAGGCATGGATCATTGTATTACTGGGAACTGACCGCCATGAGTAAATGGCTACAACAAAGCCACAAGAGGTCAGCAAAACACCCAGAAGCAGGCATGGATCATTGTATTACTGGGAACTATTACATCCATTTATTCACAGCTGTAACACTATACAATGGCCACAAGAGGTCAGCAAAACACCCAGAAGCAGGCATGGATCATTGTATTACTGGGAACTATTACATCCATTTATTCACAGCTGTAACACTATACAATGGCCACAAGAGGTCAGCAAAACACCTAGAAGCAGGCATGTATCATTGTATTACTGGGAACTATTACATCCATTTATTCACAGCTGTAACACTATACAATGGCCACAAGAGGTCAGCAAAATACCTAAAAGCAGGCATGGATCATTGTATTACTGGGAACTATTGCATCCATTTATTCACAGCGGTAACACTATACAATGGCCACAAGAGGTCAGCAAAACACCTAGAAGCAGGCATGGATCATTGTATTACTGGGAACTATTACATCCATTTATTCACAGCTGTAACACTATACAATGGCCACAAGAGGTCAGCAAAATACCCAAAAGCAGGCATGGATCATTGTATTACTGGGAACTATTGCATCCATTTATTCACAGCGGTAACACTATACAATGGCCACAAGAGGTCAGCAAAATACCTAAAAGCAGGCATGGATCATTGTATTACTGGGAACTATTGCATCCATTTATTCACAGCGGTAACACTATACAATGGCCACAAGAGGTCAGCAAAACACCTAGAAGCAGGCATGGATCATTGTATTACTGGGAACTATTACATCCATTTATTCACAGCTGTAACACTATACAATGGCCACAAGAGGTCAGCAAAATACCCAAAAGCAGGCATGGATCATTGTATTACTGGGAACTATTGCATCCATTTATTCACAGCGGTAACACTATACAATGGCCACAAGAGGTCAGCAAAATACCCAAAAGCAGGCATGGATCATTGTATTACTGGGAACTGTGACAGCCATGAGTAAATGGCTACAACATGGCCACAAGAGGTCAGCAAAACACCTAGAAGCAGGCATGGATCACTGTATTACTGGGAACTATTACATCCATTTATTCACAGCTGTAACACTATACAATGGCCACAAGAGGTCAGCAAAACACCTAGAAGCAGGCATGGATCATTGTATTACTGCGAACTGTGACAGCCATGAGTAAATGGCTACAACATAGCCACAAGAGGTCAGCAAAACACCTAGAAGCAGGCATGGATCATTGTATGACTGGGAACTATTACATCCATTTATTCACAGCTGTAACACTATACAATGGCCACAAGAGGTCAGCAAAACGCCTAGAAGCAGGCATGGATCATTGTATTACTGGGAACTGTGACAGCCATGAGTGAATGGCTACAACATAGCCACAAGAGGTCAGCAAAACACCTAGAAGCAGGCATGGATCATTGTATGACTGGGAACTATTACATCCATTTATTCACAGCTGTAACACTATACAATGGCCACAAGAGGTCAGCAAAACGCCTAGAAGCAGGCATGGATCATTGTATTACTGGGAACTGTGACAGCCATGAGTGAATGGCTACAACATAGCCACAAGAGGTCAGCAAAATACCCAGAAGCAGACATGGATCATTGTATTACTGGGAACTGTGACAGCCATGAGTAAATGGCTACAACAAAGCCACAAGAGGTCAGCAAAACACATAGAAGCAGGCATGGATCATTGTATTACTGGGAACTATTACATCCATTTATTCACAGCTGTAACACTATACAATGGCCACAAGAGGTCAGCAAAACACCCAGAAGCAGGCATGGATCATTGTATTACTGGGAACTATTACATCCATTTATTCACTGCTTTAACACTATACAATGGCCACAAGAGGTCAGCAAAACACCCAGAAGCAGGCATGGATCATTGTATTACTGGGAACTTTTACATCCATTTATTCACAGCTGTAACACTATACAATGGCCACAAGAGGTCAGCAAAATACCCAGAAGCAGGCATGGATCATTGTATTACTGGGAACTATTACATCCATTTATTCACAGCTGTAACACTATACAATGGCCACAAGAGGTCAGCAAAACACCTAGAAGCAGGCATGGATCATTGTATTACTGGGAACTGACCGCCATGAGTAAATGGCTACAACAAAGCCACAAGAGGTCAGCAAAACACCCAGAAGCAGGCATGGATCATTGTATTACTGGGAACTATTACATCCATTTATTCACAGCTGTAACACTATACAATGGCCACAAGAGGTCAGCAAAACACCCAGAAGCAGGCATGGATCATTGTATTACTGGGAACTATTACATCCATTTATTCACAGCTGTAACACTATACAATGGCCACAAGAGGTCAGCAAAACACCTAGAAGCAGGCATGTATCATTGTATTACTGGGAACTATTACATCCATTTATTCACAGCTGTAACACTATACAATGGCCACAAGAGGTCAGCAAAATACCTAAAAGCAGGCATGGATCATTGTATTACTGGGAACTATTGCATCCATTTATTCACAGCGGTAACACTATACAATGGCCACAAGAGGTCAGCAAAACACCTAGAAGCAGGCATGGATCATTGTATTACTGGGAACTATTACATCCATTTATTCACAGCTGTAACACTATACAATGGCCACAAGAGGTCAGCAAAATACCCAAAAGCAGGCATGGATCATTGTATTACTGGGAACTATTGCATCCATTTATTCACAGCGGTAACACTATACAATGGCCACAAGAGGTCAGCAAAATACCTAAAAGCAGGCATGGATCATTGTATTACTGGGAACTATTGCATCCATTTATTCACAGCGGTAACACTATACAATGGCCACAAGAGGTCAGCAAAACACCTAGAAGCAGGCATGGATCATTGTATTACTGGGAACTATTACATCCATTTATTCACAGCTGTAACACTATACAATGGCCACAAGAGGTCAGCAAAATACCCAAAAGCAGGCATGGATCATTGTATTACTGGGAACTATTGCATCCATTTATTCACAGCGGTAACACTATACAATGGCCACAAGAGGTCAGCAAAATACCCAAAAGCAGGCATGGATCATTGTATTACTGGGAACTGTGACAGCCATGAGTAAATGGCTACAACATGGCCACAAGAGGTCAGCAAAACACCTAGAAGCAGGCATGGATCATTGTATTACTGGGAACTTTTACATCCATTTATTCACAGCTGTAACACTATACAATGGCCACAAGGGGTCAGAAAAACATGATCTTTTGGAGTATCACTTATGCAGTTGGATTCTCCTGTGTTTCTAATGTTCCCTCTTTATATTATAAAGGTGTTGGTTTAGGCTGGGGCAACATCCATCACTTGACATGAAAGTTGCACCACATTTGATCTACTAAATGTCAATGGTGTCGCAGTGCAAGTTGCGACAGTCACAAAAAATCCAGGCCTGAATACAGTGTCATTTTTATTGCAGTGAACGTTGTTAAAGCAAAATCAATAAAACATGGGCAAGATGTCTGCTTGCTTATTTGGAGTCTACCTCGGCCTGGAGGTTGGAAGAAAACCTCCTTATTCAGTTTTGGGGTAGGAATAAGGGGCGGAAAGTGTCCATGGCAGTTATTGCTAGATGGGTTAAAAGGGCCATTTCCGAAGCCTATTTAGCGCAGGGTCTCTCGCCCCCTTCAGGGTTTGGAGCCCACTCCACCCGAGCGGTAGCTACGTCATGGTCCGAGAAGGCGGATGCCTCCCCGGCCCAAATTTGTAGAGCAGCAACTTGGAGCTCTCAACATACTTTTTTAAAGCATTACAGGCTCCAACTTCACACGGATTCCGCCTTTGGTAGGAAGGTGCTTCAGGCGGTTGTCCCCCCCCTAGTTTCTCATTAATAGTCCATCTCGCATGGGGTGCCGTCATGGGTGAGGGTTAAAAAAAAAATAATAGGCTTTTTAGTTACCCTTTATTAGGTTATATGCGGAGTACCCCGCTACTTCCTTATAGGTTTCTGAGAGTTTCTCTCTTGAGTATTGAAGAGATATAATGTACCGTATTGGATCTCTCTCTCTCTGTCTCTGTCTCTGTGTCTCTCTCTCTCTCTCTCTCATTCACCTCCGGAGTACTGTTTATTACTATCACTGGTGCTTGGTGGGGGTGTGAACCTTTTATCTTCTCAGGTTTCCTTTCCCGGATGGGAGGTCCCTGGTCGCATGGGGTGCCGTCATGGGTATCGAGAAAAACAATTACCGGTAAGCAATGTTGTTTTTTATATTAGGGTTTTTCTAGATCTCAGATTATACAAATTTTCGGGACCTTGTGACATATTACAAGGGTGTGCCGGCATACATACATAATTCCTCTGGGTAGCCATCTTGTATGCTTCTGGCATATGTAATAAACAGTGAACTCTCATCTTCCTGAAGCCTGGGTCACCTATGATATAGATGGACACTTCTATTACCACTACTCTGTGAGGCCGGCTATAAAAGGTCATAAAGGCTATACCAGGCCCAGCTCATCCTGTCCTATAAGATAAAGATCAGCTCGCTGTCAAGCCTGGCTGGAGCGTGATATCATTAATTTCCAGGTCTGGTTTGAGGAGAGCTAATAGCCCTTAATTAGCTCTGGGCATAAAACCAGTCCACTTTCATATTTCATTTATGAATCAACTTATGCCCTTTCTGACACCAGATCCAGGCTCTACAGAGTATTGTGGTTAATTGGGTATCAAATATGACCAGATTATGTGATTCTGTAGCTGACCTATGGGTGGTAGAAGAACTACAGGTCCCAGCATTACCGTGTGTGGTCTCATTCTGTATGTAAATAAATAAGGATCGCAAATAAGTATTCTGTATAAAAATAGGCCGATGTATCAGGGAGAGATTATAAAATCTAAATGGCCAAGTCTTCCATATTCTAAGCTGCTGAACAACGTACCTTGCCTTTGAAGAGACGTTACCAGGTAGTTGGTTAAATTGCATTTAGGAATTGTAGCTGGGGGTGATTGACTGTGGTTGGTCAGTAAGTGATATCCGGTTCATCCACTGATCTGTGTGATAGTGAATGACCCGGATAGTCGGCTCGTGGACCGGGAACCCACGTGGTGGCAGTTACCGAAGTGTAGTGGGGGGTTGTTAGCCGGATGGTAATACCCAGGTCGTGTGAGGTCTCTGTGTGTGCGCAGACTCCGTCACAGACCGCTACGTCACAGCTGTGGGATCCCGAGCGATCGGATCCATAGTTCGTGACACTCAGGTCTCCTTTTAGTGGAGTCTATCCCATGTTTTCTAGATTAATTCAGGATCTCAGTTGATAGAAATTTTCTGCACCTTATGATCTATTACAAGGGCTCATTTCTGTAGATTTCATGTTTTCTGTATTTATTTCTGGATCTGTTTCTACACATTTTGTGGGCTTTGTTTATACCCTGCTAGGAAAGGTAAGAATTACAGGAAAGGGCCGATGGCAGTGGGGGGCATGATGGCATTGAAGGGCTGATGGCACAGAGGACTCGCACTGGGGGGAGCTGATGGCGCTGAAGACGGGGGAGTGATAAGTTTTTCTAAAATAAAATGTTCTTTAGTTTTTTCATCTGTGGATCTCCGTTTATACCAATTTTCTAGACCTTGTGATATATTATAAGGGCTCAGGTCTCCTTTCTTTGGATTCCCTGCGATGGAGAGTTTGCATGAGAGATATTGTATGCAAGGCCATGCACCTGTGGTATTTTGGGAAAGACATTCAAATTAGTGTTCCTAATAGGGATGAGTGAACCGGAACCCCATTGAAGTCAATAGGGACCCAAACTTTGGGGCTGTACAATAGTCATAGAAAGGACTAGAGGGCTGCAAAATGGGGGTAAGAGCAGGACAGCTGCCCTGCAAACAAATGTGCATAGCAAAATCACTTGAAATAACGTTAAAGACGTAAAAATAAAAAATAGTCTTGAACCAGCAGGCGGAGGTCTGGGGCCACTATTTGCTGGGTGCAGTTATTTTAGGGCACTGTGTGCCGATAATTATTGAAGGGGTGCTATCTGCATGGTACTAATTCTAGGGGGTTTATTAGTTTCTGCAGTGTAGTATTGGGGAGCACAGTGGGCACAGTATTGGGGGCACTATCTGTGTAGTATCAGTATTATCAGGGGGTTTATCTGTTTCTGCAGTATAATATTGGGGAGCAGGGCAAGCAGAGTACTGGAGGTGGTAGAATGGTTTACGTCCAGAAGATGATGCAAAAGTTGTAAACTAAGTTGTTGTTTTTTTGTTTTTGTCAAACTGCAGTGATGAGAAATGGCTGAAAAATGGTGGTCTGGAAGGAGAAGATGAGGAAAAATAACATCTACATCAGAGGAGATGTCACTGTAGTAGCCTGTATGTTCTGTAGTGATGGGAGGGGGGGATATAGAATTTGGCTCACCCTGCCACATCCAGACCCAGCCTTCAGGTCACACTGTGCGTGTTCTGAATTCTGGGGGCTCACACCCATCTACTACATTATCTGTACTCAGAGAGATATCACTGTTATCTGTGGTGTTATCTATGTGCTACATTATCTGTAAAAAAAAAAAAAGGGACAGGTTAGGACAGTTGGAGGCTTTCCAAAAAAGGGTTCTTTCCCTCGCTCAGTCTATTTTCTGTCTGATGCCACCACAGAGTCGGTAAGGATGAGAGCAAGAACCACAGCCTTATCTGTTACAGCCAAGGGCTCTGTGGTTGAAGTCTTGGATTAGCAATGAACTTCTGCAGTCTTCCCTTTCATGTGGGTTTATTATTCCTTCAAGACCTAGAAAGAATCTTGGAATAAGCATCGGACTCCAGAAAATGCTTTCAACGGATGACAGTGAAAAGAAAGCTTCCCTTTTGCAAATTATTATTATTATTTTAATTTTTTTTGGGATCCTCTTTTATATGAAGATTCTTTTTATATAAAAGATATTTGACAATATGGTCACATGGTGTAGGAGAATGATATGTGGAGAGGATACACAGTGTGATATAGATCAGAGATGCTTGCATGGTGTATAAAGGTACAGATATACATATAGGAGAATGATATGTGGGGAGGATACACAGTGTGATATAGATCAGAGATGGTCACATGGTGTATAAGGGTACAGATATACATATAGGAGAATGATATGTGGAGAGGATACAGTGTGATATAGATCAGAGATGCTTGCATGGTGTATAAAGGTACAGATATACATATAGGAGAACAATATACGAGGAGGATACACAGTGTAATATAGATCAGAGATGGTCACATGGTGTATAAGGGTACAGATATACATATAGGAGAATAATATACGAGGATACAGTGTGATATAGATCAGACATGGTCACATGATGTATGAGGGTACAGATATACATATAGGAGAATGATATGTGGAGAGGATACAGTGTGATATAGATCAGAGATGGTCACATGATGTATGAGGGTACAGATATACATATAGGAGAATGATATGTGGGGAGGATACAGTGTGATATAGATCAGACATGGTCACATGATGTATGAGGGTACAGAATTACATATAGGAGAATGATATGTGGAGAGGATACAGTGTGATATAGATCAGACATGGTCACATGATGTATGAGGGTACAGAATTACATATAGGAGAATGATATGTGGGGAGGATACAGTGTGATATAGATCAGAGATGGTCACATGATGTATGAGGGTACAGAATTACATATAGGAGAATGATATACGAGGATACAGTGTGATATAGATCAGACATGGTCACATGATGTATGAGGGTACAGATATACATATGGGAAAATGATATGTGGAGAGGATACAGTGTGATATAGATCAGAGATGGTCACATGGTGTATAAGGGTACAGATATACATATAGGAGAATGATATGTGGGGAGGATACAGTGTGATATAGATCAGAGATGGTCACATGATGTATGAGGGTGGGCTGGGCACACACAGTCAGAGATGGTCACGCGATCTATCAGCAGGGGCGGGGCAGTACGGATTGACGTTGTTTCTCGTGTCGGCGCCGTTTACTGACGTCATATCTCGGCGCCGGATGTGTGGTTTTGCTGAGGTGGAAATGTTTTGCAGTCATGGCGGTAAGAACTCGATTTCTGAGAGCAAAGGGGTTCTATAGCGGGAACATTTCGTAGACGACTGGGTGGTGCCGGGCAATGTATTTTATTAGTGAACTGTGTTCTCTGTGACCTGTCCCTGAATTACCCCCATGTGGCCAGCCACCTCTCCCTGAATTACCCCCCATGTGACCTACCTCCTGCTCTTTATTTACCCTCTGACCATTATCGTGCCCCTGAATTGCCCCCCCATGTGACCAGCGAGCTGCCCCTGAATTGCCCCCCATGTGACCAGCGAGCTGCCCCTGAATTGCCCCCCCATGTGACCAGCGAGCTGCCCCTGAATTGCCCTCCCATGTGACCAGCGAGCTGCCCCTGAATTGTCCCCCCATGTGACCAGCGAGCTGCCCCTGAATTGTCCCCCCATGTGACCAGCGAGCTGCCCCTGAATTGTCCCCCCATGTGACCAGCGAGCTGCCCCTGAATTGTCCCCCCATGTGACCAGCGAGCTGCCCCTGCATTGTCCCCCCATGTGACCAGCGAGCTGCCCCTGAATTGCCCCCCCATGTGACCAGCGAGCTGCCCCTGAATTGCCCCCCCATGTGACCAGCGAGCTGCCCCTGAATTGCCCCCCATGTGACCAGCGAGCTGCCCCTGAATTGTCCCCCCATGTGACCAGCGAGCTGCCCCTGAATTGCCCCCCCATGTGACCAGCGAGCTGCCCCTGAATTGTCCCCCCATGTGACCAGCGAGCTGCCCCTGAATTGTCCCCCCATGTGACCAGCGAGCTGCCCCTGAATTTCCCCCCCATGTGACCAGCGAGCTGCCCCTGAATTGTCCCCCCATGTGACCAGCGAGCTGCCCTGAATTTCCCCCCCATGTGACCAGCGAGCTGCCCCTGAATTGCCCCCCCATGTGACCAGGAGCTGCCCCTGAATTGCCCCCCCCTGACCAGCGAGCTGCCCCTGAATTGCCCCCCGTGTGACCAGCGAGCTGCCCCTGAATTGCCCCCCGTGTGACCAGCGAGCTGCCCCTGAATTGCCCCCCCATGTGACCAGCGAGCTGCCCTGAATTGCCCCCCCATGTGACCAGCGAGCTGCCCCTGAATTGCCCCCCCATGTGACCAGCGAGCTGCCCCTGAATTGCCCCCCCATGTGACCAGCGAGCTGCCCCTGAATTGCCCCCCCATGTGACCAGCGAGCTGCCCCTGAATTGCCCCCCCATGTGACCAGCGAGCTGCCCCTGAATTGCCCCCCCATGTGACCAGCGAGCTGCCCCTGAATTGCCCCCCCATGTGACCAGCGAGCTGCCCTGAATTGCCCCCCCATGTGACCAGCGAGCTGCCCCTGAATTGCCCCCCCATGTGACCAGCGAGCTGCCCCTGAATTGCCCCCCATGTGACCAGCGAGCTGCCCCTGAATTGCCCCCCCATGTGACCAGCGAGCTGCCCCTGAATTGCCCCCCCATGTGACCAGCGAGCTGCCCCTGAATTGCCCCCCCATGTGACCAGCGAGCTGCCCCTGAATTGCCCCCCCATGGACCAGCGAGCTGCCCCTGAATTGCCCCCCCCCATGTGACCAGCGAGCTGCCCCTGAATTGCCCCCCCATGTGACCAGCGAGCTGCCCCTGAATTGCCCCCCCATGTGACCAGCGAGCTGCCCCTGAATTGCCCCCCCCATGTGACCAGCGAGCTGCCCCTGAATTGCCCCCCATGTGACCAGCGAGCTGCCCCTGAATTGCCCCCCCATGTGACCAGCGAGCTGCCCCTGAATTGCCCCCCCCATGTGACCAGCGAGCTGCCCCTGAATTGCCCCCCCATGTGACCAGCGAGCTGCCCCTGAATTGCCCCCCCATGTGACCAGCGAGCTGCCCCTGAATTGCCCCCCCATGTGACCAGCGAGCTGCCCCTGAATTGCCCCCCCATGTGACCAGCGAGCTGCCCCTGAATTGCCCCCCCATGTGACCAGCGAGCTGCCCCTGAATTGCCCCCCCATGTGACCAGCGAGCTGCCCCTGAATTGCCCCCCCATGTGACCAGCGAGCTGCCCCTGAATTGCCCCCCCATGTGACCAGCGAGCTGCCCCTGAATTGCCCCCCCATGTGACCAGCGAGCTGCCCCTGAATTGCCCCCCCCATGTGACCAGCGAGCTGCCCCTGAATTGCCCCCCCATGTGACCAGCGAGCTGCCCCTGATTGCCCCCCCATGTGACCAGCGAGCTGCCCCTGAATTGCCCCCCCATGTGACCAGCGAGCTGCCCCTGAATTGCCCCCCCATGTGACCAGCGAGCTGCCCCTGAATTGCCCCCCCATGTGACCAGCGAGCTGCCCCTGAATTGCCCCCCCATGTGACCAGCGAGCTGCCCCTGAATTGCCCCCCATGTGACCAGCGAGCTGCCCCTGAATTGCCCCCCCATGTGACCAGCGAGCTGCCCCTGAATTGCCCCCCCATGTGACCAGCGAGCTGCCCCTGAATTGCCCCCCATGTGACCACGGCTGGCCCCTGAATTGCCCCCCCATGTGACCAGCGAGCTGCCCCTGAATTGCCCCCCATGTGACCAGCGAGCTGCCCCTGAATTGCCCCCCCATGTGACCAGCGAGCTGCCCCTGAATTGCCCCCCCATGTGACCAGCGAGCTGCCCCTAGAATTGGCCCCCCCATGTGACCAGCGAGCTGCCCTGAATTGCCCCCCATTGACCAGCGATCTGCCCTGAATTGCCCCCACCTGTGACCAGCGAGCTGCCCCTGAATTGCCCCCCCATGTGACCAGCGAGCTGCCCCTGAATTGCCCCCCCATGTGACCAGCGAGCTGCCCCTGAATTGCCCCCCCATGTGACCAGCGAGCTGCCCCTGAATTGCCCCCCCATGTGACCATCGAGCTGCCCCTGAATTGCCCCCCCATGTGACCAGCGAGCTGCCCCTGAATTGCCCCCACCATGTGACCAGCGAGCTGCCCCTGAATTGCCCCCCCATGTGACCAGCGAGCGAGCTGCCCCCTGAATTGCCCCCCCCATGTGACCAGCGAGCTGCCCCTGAATTGCCCCCCCCATGTGACCAGCGAGCTGCCCCTGAATTGCCCCCCCACGGGACCAGCGAGCTGCCCCTGAATTGCCCCCCCACGGGACCAGCGAGCTGCCCCTGAATTGCCCCCCACGGGACCAGCGAGCTGCCCCTGAATTGCCCCCCCACGGGACCAGCGAGCTGCCCCTGAATTGCCCCCCCACGGGACCAGCGAGCTGCCCCTGAATTGCCCCCTGATACCAGTAGTGTGCTGCTGAATTAGCTCTTGTGATCAGCTACCTACTCTTTAATTATCCCCTGTGACCAGGAATCTGCCCCTGTGTTTTTCCTTCCTTTTCTACTTGTGACCAGTAACCTGCTCTTTATGCCCCTGAAATGCCCTCTCTGACCAGCTATCTGCCCGTAAACCTAATCTGTGACCAGTTATCACCCTCATCCCCGGTGACCAAATGGCTTTGGCGAACTGTAACCTGCCCCTGGCCTACCCTCTGCTCACTACTTACCCCCACGGATCTGTACGTTCCCTTTTGTTTTGGGAATTTTTTGATACACTATTTTTTAGGCTGCAGTCATTATGTACTGAGCCAGAGGTGTCAGGTGCGGGGGAGGCTCAACTGAAACCAGCCTGACCCATGTCTATCCAGAGATAAATTGGGAACTCAAAGTGGCCCTAAAAAAAGACATAGTAGTGTCCCCATGTTGTAGGTGGAGCCAGACTGGCAGAAGGTTTGGCCAAGTCCAAGTAGGTGTTAGGAATAGGGTAGGTGTTTAGTCTTGTCGCCATTTGCGACTAGACCCGCCGCCGCAGCTCTGCAGTTAAATACAGAGGCGGGGCACAGGAGCTGATAGTTCTTTGCCCCACCACCGATGTTGTTCTCAGCAGCGCAGTGGAGGATCTCTCCCTCCCCCTGTGCTGTCGCCGCCGCCAATGAGAAGAGAGACGGGAGGAGGAGGGGAGGGGCTGTGGCCACTGCGCCACCAATGAAGATAACTGACCCTCCCTGTATTTGTGTTAACAGGTCAGTTATGGGATAGTTATCTTCATTGGTGGTGCAGTGCGCCCCCCCCCCCCCCAACACCCCAGTATAATAAACATTGGTGGCGCAGTGCCAATGAGGGTTAAGCATTGATGCTGACCTGACACATATACAGCTCTGCTACATCTGTCTATTCCCTTCCCGATTAGAACTATGGCTGAACAGCAGCATATTCAGCTCTGCTACATCAATCAGCCCCTCCATAAGCCCTCATAGGCACAGTTATACACAGCAGCGCAGCCCCGATCTCCTCACCATTGACTGAGGAGATCAGGGCTGCGCTGCTGAACTCTGAAAAACCGGACAGCTCCCCACCTCCTTCTACACTATTCTCCGATGCGCTGATCTATAATTATTTGTGCTGCGTATAGAATGGAGCCGCGCATGGCTCTGTTTCAGATGCGGCACAAAGGAATATAGCTCCGTGCGGCGGTCCGGAGGCCACTGGATGCCGGAGTTCTTCTGCGGAAGCGCGGCCCATGGATGCGAGCGGCGGCCGTATCCATGGGCAGTGAAGATAAATAATTTATTTGGAGATTTTGATTTTACAAAGAACAGTGTTTTTTTTTTTTTATATACATTTAGAAAAACGTTCACTTGGGGGTATACAATTTAATCAAATATGATGATTAAGATGGGAATACCCCTTTAAGTTCTCCTGCAAAATGTCTTGATAAACTTGGGAATTCATTTTTCCTTTGATGATAGCAATCCGTCCAGGCCCTGACGCAGCAAAGCAGCCCCAAACCATGATGCCTCCACCACCATACTTCACATTTGGGATGAGGTTTTGAGGTTGGTGTGCTGTGCCTCTTTTTCTCCACACATAGTGTTGTGTGTTTCTTCCAAACAACTCAACTTTGGTTTCCTCTGTCCACAGAATATTTTGCCAGTTTTGCTGTGGAACATCCAGGTGCTCTTGTGCAAACTGTAAGCGTGCAGCAATGTTTTTTTGGACAGCGGTGGTATCCTCCCATGAAATCCATTCTTGTTTACCGTTTTATGTATTGTAGATTCGCTAACAGGGATGTTAGCATATACCAGAGACTTTTGTAAGTCTTTAGCTGACACTCTAGGACTCTTCTTCACCTCATTGAGCAGTCTGCGCTGTGCTCTTGCAGTCATCTTTACAGGACGGCCACTCCTAGGGAGAGTAGCAGCAGAGCTGAACTGTCTCCATTTATAGACCATTTGTCTTACCGTGGACTGATGGACAGCAAGGCTTTTGGAGATACTTTTATAACCCTTTCCAGCTTTATGCAAGTCCATAATTCTTAATCGTAGGTCTTCTGAGAGCGCTTTTGTGCGAGGCATCATTCACATCAGGCAATGCTTCTTGTGAAAAGCAAACCCAGAACTGGTGTGTGTTTTATAGGGCAGCTGTAACCAACACCTCCAATCTCCTCTCATTGATTGGACTCCAGTTGGCTGACACCTCACTCCAATTAGCTCTTGGAGATGTCATTAGTCCAGGGGTTCACACACTTTTACCACCTGCACTGTGAATGTTTACATGGTGTGTTCAATAAAAACATGGTAACATTTAACTCTTTGTGTGTTATTAGGTTAAGCCGACTGTGATTGTCTATTGTTGTGACTTAGATGAAGATCAGATCACATTTTATGACCAATTTGTGCAGAATCCTAATCCATATCATTCCAAAGGGTTCACATACTTTTTCTTGCAACTGTGTGTGTATGTATAATATATATATCTATATCTCTCTCTCTATATCTCTCTATCTCTCTCTCTATCTCTCTCTCTATCTCTCTATCTCGTGCACCTACAAGGAAGGTTACACCCAATCTTCAAGGAATAGTATATAAATAGGAAAGTAGTAGGACACACCTACACTTGGATACACATAGGAGATTTGTTTAAAATTTGATTTATTCAAGCAAACATATAAAATACATTTAGTAATATTAGTAAAATGAATAAAATGGTGGAATGCACACTATAATACAACTCATACGTATAGCCCCGGAGTAGTAGGGATAAAGAAGGATAAAATCTTCCTAGGGCTCTATTTGTCCGTAATGCAGCGTTCACAGAAACAAGTCTAAATATTCAGCTCTTTTTGCATAGTTCGTATTGTTCAGGAGCTGCAGGATAGAGCTTACAAAGTGGCACTGAGGAAGGAGTCGTAGCCAACTCCGAAACGCGTTTGGTGAAAGAGGATCCCATGAAACTGAATACCTAACCGGAATACTGAAGCGCTTCATACTGATAACAAGGAGAGGGATCGGTATCAAATAAAATTGGCAGGAAAAATCTAAGACTGATTGTCGTCGTAAACTAACCTGCAGCTTGATTAGAGCACCTTGCAGGAATCTTTACCAACAAATTCATAACTACGACACTCCTGCAATTGATGACCGAAGATCCCTGGATCCATACCCTGGAAATCACATCACCGTCTGCAAGCGCAACACATGTGGGACGCCACGCTTATCGCAACACAGCCGACACAATCTTACGAAATCGTGAGTAAAAAACTAATGCTGAACTAGTGTATATGCAGACAGTGAGCCTTGGGACATTATTACCGAACAAAAGGTACATTAGTGGTTAGATCACTCACCTTTAACCGATTACACTGAAGCCACCTTGTAAGCTCTATCCTGCAGCTCCTGAACAATACGAACTATGCAAAAAGAGCTGAATATTTAGACTTGTTTCTGTGAACGCTGCATTACGGACAAATGGAGCCTTAGGAAGATTTTATCCTTCTTTATCCCTCCTACTCCAGGACTATACGTATGAGTTGTATTATAGTGTGCAGTCCACCATTTTATTCATTTTACTAATATTACTAAATGTATAGCATGCAAATATTTGTTTAATCCAGTTTTATGCATATTTTATGTTTGCTTGAATATAGATACCAGCGCATTGTACATACCTTCTAATGAAGGTTTCCAGAGAAATTCTTCCCATAGACAACAGTGAGCTTTGTAGCACAACTGGTATGGCCTCTGTCTTTCAAGCAGAAGGTTTGGCGCTTGAGCCTCTCTGGTGACCGTATAAAAGTAGGGACCGGAAACATTTTTAAATATCCAGGCGTATCCTCATATACTGTCAGAATGCTAGCAGTGTATGGGAATACTCCCACGGAGGACTATGTAAGTAGCCTTATATGGGGTCCGGCAGTGGAGTCCTGAGCAGGAGTGGAGACTACGGGAAGCTACACTGCCACTCCGCCCCTGTGTCTATCTTTCTACTGACTGGATAACTGTATATATGTTGATAATTGTTTGTATTTAGCCTAAAGGAAAAGTGGGCACAAAGGGGAAGAAGCAAATTTATGAGGAGAACAAGGAGACACTGAGCTTCTATCTGCGCATCATTCTGGGCGCCATGGTGAGTGCATGACTGCGGGATTGTACTGTACCACATGATTATACTGTACAGCGTGACTTACACATGACCCCGTGATTATACATGACCGCGTGATTAGCCAGGTCCATAAATATCGGACATCGACACAATTCTAACATTTTTGGCTCTATACACAGCCACAATGGATTTGAAATGAAACGGACAAGATGTGCTTTACCTGCAGACTGTGAGTTTTAATTTGAGGGGATTTACATCCAAATCAGGTGAACGGTGCAGGAATTACAACAGTTTGCATCTGTGCCTCCCACTTGTTAAGGGACCAGAAGTAATGGGACAGAATAATAATCATAACTCAAACTTTCACTTTTTAATACTTGGTTACAAATCCTTTGCAGTCAGTTACAGCCTGAAGTCTGGAACGCATAGACATCCCCAGACGCTGGTCTCATCCCTGGTGACGCTCTGTCAGGCCTCTACTGCAACTGTCTTCAGTTCTTGCTTGTTCTTGGGGCATTTCCCTTCAGTTTTGTCTTCAGCAAGTGAAATGCCCAATCAGATTCAGGTCCGGGGATTGACTCGGCCATTGCAGAACATTCCACTTCTTTCCCTTAACAAAAACTCTTTGGTTGATTTTGCAGTATGCTTTGGGTCATTGTTCATCTGCACTGTGAAGCGCCGTCCAATGAGTTCGGAACCATTGGGCTGAACATGAGCAGATAATATTGCCCGAAACACTTCAGAATCCATCCTGCTGCTTTTGTCAGCAGTCACATCATCAATAAGAAGCAGTTCCATTGGCAGCCATACATGCCCACGCCATGACACTACCACCACCATGCTTCACTGATGAGGTGGTATGCTTAGGACCATGAGCAGCTCCTTTCCTTCTCCATACTCTTCTCTTCCCATCACTCTGGTACAAGTTGATCTTAGTCTCATCTGTCCATAGGATGTTCCAGAACTGTGAAGGCTTTTTGATGTCGTTTGGCAAACTCTAAATCTGGCCTTCCTGTTTTTGATTTACATCTTGTGGTGAACCCTCTGTATTCACTCTGAAGTCTTCTCTTGGTTGTTGACTTTGACACACATGCACCTACCTCCTGGAGAGTGTTCTTGATCTGGCCAACTGTTGTGAAGGGCGTTTTCTTCACCAGGGAAAGAATTCTTCGCTCATCCACCACAGTTGTTTTTCCCTTTCATCCTCCATGACGGCATACCATGAGAGATGACCCGCCTCCAACCAGGTAGGGACAGGAAGTATAAATTTGACCCTCCTCCGGCTCCTCCGCAGTGTCTTCCTGTCCCTCCAGGTAGGAGATAGGTTTTCCCTTATGGTCGCCGACCATGAAGAAAGAAGAGGATTACCATGTGAGGAGTCCAGACCCTAGTTGGGGAAAACGGGCTCTGAAAGACCTGTCTCTTACCTGCTGCTAGCGCGGGCAGACAGGTCCACGTGGGGCCGGACACTCAGGGAGTCCCTCCGGTCGGTTGCTAAACTCCACACTGCGATCCGGCATGGCCGGCGCTCACAGTGTCGTCACCGGAAGTGGACGCGCTCCATGCGTTCCACAGGCTTACTTCCGGTATGGGGCCTGAGAGCACTTCCGGGCGGTGGATCGCATGCCGGCGGCGGCGGGAGATTCAAAATCGCGCAGGATTATGACGGAGGTCGTCCTCTGATCTGAGGTCTTAAGGTAAAGCTATTTAAGGGGGAACAGTGAGCTGGCTTCTTACCCTAAAATCATGCTGGATCCAGGTGAAATATGGAGACCACTCAGGGATCCGTACCAGTGAGTAATGTCGCCAGGACAAGGGTAAAGGCAGTATATTCTGTTAAGTTAACCCTTATGTATTTTCTTTCTTTCTGTATGTGTGTCAGAGAAAGAGAGTGCTCAGAAAGCAAAATCTAGTCAGAGGGCAAAAAAGTGCAGTCTCTGTTCTGTTAAACTTTCTGATTCCTCTACTAGGAAAGTGTGTAAAAAAATGCACTGACAACATTTCTAAGGATTTGGTTCCGTCCCTAAAAGAAGAACTTAAAAACACAATTAGGGAAGAAATCAGGGCTGCTATGTCAGATACCTCATTAATCCCTTCCTGCTCCAAACAGGCGCAGGGACCAGCGAGGGGGATTCAGAATCAGGCTGAAGATTCTGGTTCGGATTCAGAAAAATCTGTAGACCAGTCCATGACGAGATGTTCAGTGGATTTGAGCAGAGGTCTAACCGAGGCTTTCCGGTACATAAAAACATGCACGATCTAATTAAAAGGGTATAGAGATCCCCGGATAGGAAACTATTCATTCCTAAGACAATAAGGCGACGGCTCCCCTTTTCTAGTGAAGATGAAGCTCTTTTAACTACCTGTCCTAAGATAGACGTTTCCCTATCTAAATTAGTGAAGGGTCCAAACGCCTTACCATTTGACCCATGGATAAAAAGACGGATCAGACCCTCAAAAAGACATGGGAAGCTTGTGCGGCCCTGTTCAAACCAAACCTAGCTGCAACTTCAGTATCCAGATCACTAAAGAAATGGCTCACGCAGTTAGAATCCTGACTGAAAAGCGGAAATACATATGGTGATCTAAAAGATTCCTTTCCGCTCTTAATTAAAGCTGTGGATTTCCTATCAGATTCCACTGCGGAATCTGTCAGGATAGCTGCAAAGGCATCTGGGTTAGCGGTCGTGGCAAGAAGGTCCCTCTGGTTAAAGTCTTGGTCAGGTGAGGTCAGTTCAAAATTAAAGTTATGTACCTTACCTTTTCATGGTAATTTGTTGTTTGGAGAAGATTTAGAGTCCATCCTAGAAAAGGCTTCCGATTCAAAGTAGACCTTTCCCAGAGATTCCGGGAAAAGGAAATTTCCCTTTCGGAGTGTTAAAAAAAGGGACCCCCTTTCAAGCAAAGTCAACAAACCCTTGGGTCTTAAATACAATATCAGAAGGCTACAAAATAGTTTTCCGTCTTCCTCCTCCCTCAAATATTTTCAGGGTAACTCCCATTCAAAAAAAAAAAAAAAAAAAACAGCTGTTCTCCAAACAAATCTGGAAGAAGGGATTCGGAAGCTACTGGCTCAAAAAGCCATAATTCCGGTTCCCTATTCTCAAAAAGGTCAGGGATATTATTCAACCGTTTTTCTAGTAAAAAAACCAGACGGGAAATTTCGGTTAATAATAAACCTAAAAAACTTAAACAAGTTCATACAGTACAACAAATTCAAAATGGAAACAATAAGATCAACCGTGAATCTGCTGGAAAAGAGAGACTTCTTAGCCTCCCTAGACTTAAGAGACGCATACTACCATATTCCGGTATACAAACAGTCCCAAAAAATTCCTGCAGATAGCGGTTTATTTGGGGAAAGATCTGCTCCACTTTCAGTTCCAGGTATTACCCTTTTGGGATAACCTCGGCCCCCAGGGTCTTCACAAAGGTGATGCTAGAGCTGGTGGCCCACTTGAGAAGGAGGAACATCCTGATTATTCCGTATCTAGACGACCTACTGATAGTAGGCGAATCAAAACAGTCACTGGGGAACAATCTCTTAGTGACCTGCCAGACGCTGTATCTAGCAGGATGGCTAATAAATTGGGAAAAATCAAAGCCAGTCCCGTCCCAGGAAATAATTTTCTCGGGTCTCTCCCTGGACACCACTCGTCAGAGGACGTCTCTTACAGAGCAAAAAGTCTCTGGAGTGGTAAAAAAGGTCTCAAGGTTTCAGAGTCATCCATCTTGTTCGATACGAGAAGCTATGAGACTACAAGGGACCTTGACCTCTTGCATCCCTGCAGTAAAGTGGGCTCAGTTCCACTCTCAAACTCAGCAACAGTGGATATTAGCCTGCTGGGACAGAAACCAAAGTTCATTGGAACAAACAGTTCTGATTCCCTTTACGTTAAACCAGAGTCTTCTGTGGTGGAAACAAGTAAGTCACCTATGCCAGGGAATTCCATGGAATTCGGAGGAACAGGTGTTCATCACTACAGATGCAAGTCCTTGGGGGTGGGGAGTGCATTACTCTCATCACTATTTCCAAGGGGCCTGGCAGACCACCAGAAGACTTGGTCCTCAAACCAAAAGGAATTGATGGCAGTTTGGGAGACTATAAAAGTGGCGAGTCAATACATAGAAGGAAAAGATGTCCAAATAAGATCAGACAACACAACAGTGGTAACGTATTTAAACCATCAAGGTGGAACAAGAAGCCAATGTCTGAGCCAAATAACAGAAAAAAATAAAATAAAATAATTTTCCTGGGCAGAAGGAAATATAAGATCCCTTTCAGCAGTCCATTTAAAAGGAAGCTTAAATGTAAAAGCAGACTTCCTAAGCAGGGTCAAAATATGTCGAACAGAATGGAGTTTGAAGGAAGAAGTTTTTCTCCAAATAACCCAAAAGTGGGGGGTTCCCCAAATAGACCTCTTGGCATCAGCCACAAACGCAAAAGTAGGTCGTTTCCTTTCCCTCAATCCAAGAGACAAAAGCGAAGGCATAGATGCTTTTTCAATAAAATTGAATTTCCATCTAGCTTATGCCTTCCCCCCCTGCAACTAATGTCTCGAGTGATAAAGAAGATAAGGCAAGACAGGGCTCATGTTATTTTGATAGCCCCCTTATGGCCCAAAAAATCATGGTTTCCTCTTTTGAAGATCATGTCCATCCAAAGTCCATGGATCCTTCCTTGGGATCAGGATTTGTTGTCGCAGGGTCCACTTCTCCATCCCGAGGTGGAAAAGCTGCATTTGGCAGCTTGGAACCTGAAAGGTTTATCTTAAAAGCTAAAGGCCTGACAGATCCTGTCATCAATACTATGTCGGCTAGTAGAAAGGAGACAACCTCAAAGATCTATAATAAAGTTTGGAGAGCCTTTAATACCTGGTGTATAAAAGAGAAAGTATCCCCTGAAAAATTTTCAGTCCTTTCAGTTCTAGGTTTCTTACAATCTGGGCTGGAGAAAGGTCTTCGTCCCAATACTCTGAGGGTTCACATATCGGCCCTTAGTGCAGTTTTGATTAAAAAAATTACCAATCATTCTTGGGTTGTCAGATTCCTTAAAGGGGCAGATAGACTGAGACCGTCATTGAAAGCTATGACTCCCCCCTGGGATCTTAATGTAGTTTATCGGGCTTAATAGAAAGCCCCTTTGAACCCTCATCATCGGTCTCTGTAAAATATATAACACTGAAAACCCTGTTCTTAGTAGCAATTACATTAGCCCGCAGGGTTAGTGAAATCCAGGCCCTGAAAATTAATGAACCTTTCTGTGTTATTTCTTCAGATAGAATTACGTTTAAATTGGATAACTCCTTCCTTCCCAAAGTTGTGTCTAATTTCCACAGGCAAGAAGAAATATTGGTTCCCTCGTTTTGTGAAAACCCGAAAACAGAAGGGGAGGAGAGGTTTCATAAATTGGATGTGCGGGGAGCAGTGCTTATATTTTTAGAGGCCACGAAGGCTTTCAGAAAGACTGACTCCTTGTTTGTTCAGTTTCTTGGCACAAATAAAGGGCAGAGAGCGACAAAAAATACTATTCCAGATTGATTACAACAGCGATCTCAGATTCATATAAAGTGCTAGGGAAATCACCTCCTGAAGCCTTTACAGCCCATTCTACGAGATCAGTTTCTGCCTCTTGGGCAGAGAGGGCTAACGCTTCACTAGAGCAAATCTGTAGGGCGGCCACTTGGTCTAGCCCAAATACTTTTATCAAACATTACAGAATCCATGTTAAGGCAGGTCAAGATCTAGCCTTTGGGAGGAAAGTCCTTCAGGCTATAATCCCCCCCTAAGTTGTTAATATGTTATATCTCATGGTATGCCGTCATGGAGGATGAAAGGGAAAAACCAAATTACGTACCGGTAATTCCCTTTTCATGAATCCTCCATGACGGCATAGGGGTTTCCCACCCGAAAAAATAAATAAATAAATAATAATATATATATATATATATATATATATATATATATATATATATATATATATATATAAAATAATAAAATAAATATAAAAAATATATATATAAAGTATATACGTTCATAAGAATATGATAGGCCTACACATAGGTGATGGTGTGTGTGATGGTGTGCAAATAAAAATAAAATAAAAAAGGGTATAAATGGAAAAAGATTCGAAAGAACACTCTCTAGGCTGTCGATCCAGAAAGACACTGAGGAGGAGCCGGAGGAGGGTCAAATTTATACTTCCTGTCCCTACCTGGTTGGAGGCGGGTCATCTCTCATGGTATGCCGTCATGGAGGATTCATGAAAAGGGAATTACCGGTACGTAATTTGGTTTTCCGTGGTCTTCCGGGTCTTTTGGTGTTGCTGAGCTCACCGTTGCATTCCTTCTTTTTAAGAATGTTCCAGGCAGTTGTTTTGGCCGCGCCTAATGTTTTTGCTGTCTCTCTGATGGGTTTGTGGTGTTTTTCAGCCTAATGATGGCTTCACTGATAGTGACCGCTCTTTGGATCTCATCTTGAGAGTTGATAGCAACAGATTCCAAATGCAAATAGCAGACTGGAAATGACCGCTGGACCTTTTTATCTGCTCATTGTAATTGGGATAATGAGGGAATAACACACACCGGCCATGGAACAGCTGAGAAGACAATTGTCCCATTACTTTTGGTCCCTTAACAAGTGGGAGGCACATATGCAAAGTGTTGTAATTCCTGCACCGTTCACCTGATTTGGATGTAAATACCCTCAAATTACAGCTGACAGTCTGCAGGTAAAGCACATCTTGTTTGTTTCATTTCAATCCATAGTGGTGGTTTATAGAGCCAGAAATGTTAGAATTGTGTCTGTCGGAATATTTATGGACCTGACTGTATACTGTACCGTGTGATTATACTGTACCACGTGATTTACACATGACGGTGGGATTGAATTATGTACGTGGCCATGTTGGTAGGCATGCTGCGTATTTTGGCTGCTCTTGCTTGATGCTGCGTGTGTGTTTTATATATACAGTGATGTCTGTTATCTGATGCTTTGCTCTGATTAGCAGCCTCTGGTTGCCAGGACCCCAATATTCCAGGAACAGGTATTCCCTAATCTCATGGCTCCATATAATCAATGACCCAATTAGCGGTGGTCTCTCCACATAAAGCGGCTTGTGTGTTTCCAGAATGTACCATGTGACTTCTCTCTCTTTCACACCAGGTGTTGTATGTAGCCGTCTCTCTGGGGATCTTCTACCACTCGTCTACTTTCTGGAGCTGGGTAAGGTCACACATGAAAACATGTCCTCACTTATAATGGGGGTACATGACAGTAGCTGGAGACAGATGACTGGTGAGAGATTGTATGGTGCCCCACAAATAGCCCGACAGACGGCAGTGAGGAACTCGCTGATTTGCTGAGCTTCAAGCCACAGAGATTAAGGGGGGGCAGTGACTGCAAGTAGGGTTTTCAAGTACAACTAGGTTTGCTGTGTGGAGCGAGGTTTGTGAGTTTTATGTATTCTCCTTCTTTGTTTTATTTTAGCACATTCTTCAATTACAATGTGCAGGGTTTAACCCTTTCCAGACATGTCTTGTATTTAAAAATGGTGACCCCTCGCAAGTGCAGTGTTTGCTGTAGCTGCTAGGGGTCAGCTCTGGGGTCAGCAGCTAGGTAACAGTTAGGGCTGTTTCACACGAGCGGATGCCGTGCGTGACATCCTCTCCGTGAAAGAGTGCCAAGACCCGATGCAGACTGCAGAGGCACGGAGCATTAACATGACTGATAATGCTCTGTGCCTCTCTGTGATCTCTTTACTACAAAATCACAGTGACAACTGTGATTTGGTAGTAGTGAGGTCACAGAGAGGCACGGAGCATTATCAGTCATGTTAATGCTCCGTGCCTCTGCAGTCTGCATCGGGTCTTGGCACTCTTTCACGGAGCGGATGTCACGCACGGCATCCGCTCGTGTGAAGCAGCCCGTAGGAGAAGTGCCAGGGAGGCTAGTCCTGAGCTGCCACACCCTAGTATATATGCCTGTTTGGCTGATATTGGGGAAGCGAGCTCAGGACCAGCATCAGTGCGGCAGAGCGTAGCTCCTAGCACCCAGGAGGATGCCTGCTGTAGGAAGGCCGGGAGTAGTAGTGCAGGGACTGAGAATAGTAGGGGAAAGTAGGGGTGTCCCTAAGTAACTTTACACCCATGAAAGACAGAGCTGCTGGTAACAAAAACCTGTTACAAACCAACAATATAAAACACGATGCCCAAAACTCTAAATTATGCACTGAACCCCTTCCTGACCAGTGCCGTAATAGTACAGCAGCATGTGACTTGCCGCCCAGCGCCATACTATTACGGCAGGCCGATCGGGTGGGCGCAGCCCGATCAGCTGCAGGGGTCCTGCAGTTACTGATAGCCGGTGCATTAACCCTCGATGTGCTGGGGGTCAGTGCTGACTGCGGCACGTCTGATGTCCTGCGGTGATCGGAGCAGCCATCAGGTCCCCGTGCGGCTGTGACGGGGACCCGATGGCAGGGAAACCAGCCCGTTGCATAAGAGTTGCCCAAAATTAAAAAAAATAAACTATGGCTTTCAGAATATGGAGACAATACAAATTGATTTATTTTTCAAAAATGCTAAAAATTAGTCATATTTGGTATTGTCGCATCTGTAACAACCCGCTCTAAAAAAAATAGCACATGATCTAACCTGTCAGATGAACATTGTAAATAACTAAAAATAAAAACTGTGCCAAAATAGCAAGTTTTTTGTTACCTTGCCTCACAAAAAGTGTAATATAGAGCAACCAAAAATCATATGTACCCTAAAATAGTACCAACAAAACTGCCACCTTATCCCGTAGTCTCCAAAATGGGGTGTCTTTTTTGGGGGGCGTTTCTACTCTAGGGGTGCATCAGGGGGTCTTCAAATGTGACATGGCAGCTTAAAATTATCCCAGTGAAATCTACCCTCCAAAAACCATATGGCGTTCCTTTCCTTCTGCACCCTGCTGTGTGCCAGTACAGCAGTCTACGCCCACATATGGGGTGTTTCTGTAAACTACAGAATCGGGTCAATAAATATTGAGTTTTGTTTGGCTGTTAAAGGGAACCTGTCACCGGGATTTTGTGTATAGAGCCGAGGATATGGGTTGCTAGATGGCCGCTAGCACATCCACAATATCCAGTCCCCATAGCTCTGTGTGCTTTTATTGTGTAAAAATTTTTTTTTGATACATATGCAAATTAACCTGAGATGAGTCCTGTACCTGACTCATCTCATTTACAGGACTCGTCTCAGGGTAATTTGCATATGTATCATAAAGTTTTTTTTACACAATAAAAGCACACAGAGCTATAGGGACTGGGTATTGCGGATGTGCTAGCGGCCATCTAGCAACCCATATCCTCGGCTCTATACACAGAATCCTGGTGACAGGTTCCCTTTAACCCTTGCTTTGTTAGTGGGAAAAAATTTGATTAAAATGGAAAATTTGCCCAAAAAGTTCAATTCTGACCTTTTCCATTAATTTTTGTGGAACACCTAAAGGGTTAACAAAGTTTGCAAAATCAATTTTGAATTCCTTGAGGCATTTTAAAGTTATTACCACGTAAAGTCGCACATGTCGGATTTGCAAAAAAATGGCCTGGTCAGGAAGGTGAAAACTGGCCCGGGGTAGAAAGGGTTAAAGGGGTTGTCATTTCAGTAAGTGGCTTTTATCTTGACGAGAAAGTTAATACAAACCACCTCCTAATGTACTGTGATTCTCCATATTTCTTCCTTCGCTGGCTGGATTCGTTTTTCCCTTACGCCCATGACTGCACCCTTGAGAGACTGCCTCCATCCAGGAAACGGGAACTTTCATGGAGAGCTCTTAAGGAGGGGCTCTGCCTCTATACCACCAGTTCCTGTTTCCTGCCCTATGGATAGGACATCTATGTGGAGAGCAAGGATCAGGCTGCAGGAGCCCCTGAGGTGCAACATTTATAGGGGTTACCTGGTGCGGCATAAGACTCCACTAGGAACAGCCTGCTAAGTCCGGGGCCAATCCTTGTGGGTCCTAAATGTTTTGTCGGGCTGGTGTTCCTGGGCAGTCCCAGCATAACTGGGAGGTGATGCTGGCACGCTGGATCCTCCTGGCAGTGTTCAGGAGGTCTGGGGCCTTTTCTCTGCCTTCCTCCCTGGAGGGGCTTACAGTTTTCTTGGCATGCTCTACGCGTGAACCGGAAGTTGCGAGACACAACTTTCGGTATTTGGAACATATGTGGCTACTAGAGTTGTTGTGATACCAAATTTGTTATTTGGTTTCGATACAATGAAAAAGTATTGCGATACTCGATACCATTCGATACCGCGCAAAAAAAAAAAGCCATGTGCATTCCGCATTTTAAAAAATGGCGAATCACGCTGTTTTTATTTATTTTTTCTGTTCCGGCGTTCACCGCATAGATTATTTTTTTTTTATATTTTAATAGTTTGGACTTTTCTGACATGGCGATATGTATTATTTATACATTTTATATATGAAATTAGGAAAAGGGGGTGATTCATACTTAATATTTTGGTGTGTGTGTTTTTTTTTATTTTATTTTTATTTAATAACTATTTTCCCCCCTTAGGGACTAGAACCTGGGATTTTGTTCATCCGTTGTCCTATTCACCCTGATAGAGATCTATCAGGGTGAATAGGACTTCACACTGTCCCTGATGCTCTGTGCTTTGTGCACACAGCATCAGGGATGTTGCCATGGCAGCCAGGGCTTCAGTAGCGTCCTGGCTGCCATGGTAACCGATCGGAGCCCCAGGATTACACTGCTGGGGCTCCGATCAGAAGCTGCCACTGCACCACCAATGAGGGGGAGGGGAGGGGACCCTGTGGCCACTGCCACCAATGACTTTAATACTGGGGGGTTGAGAGGGGCCGGCACACTGTGCCACCAATGATTTTAATGGGGTGGGGGGTTGAGGGGGGCGCTCTGCGCCACCAATGATAATTACCTCTTAATACAGGAGGCGGGTACTGGCAGATCAGCGGCAGTTAATCCCTCAGGTGCAGCACCTGAGGGGTTAACTGCCGCTGGGATCGCAGCTCCCTGTCAGAGGCAGTGTGCCGGCAATGCGATTCTGCTGTCGGCACCCGCCTCCTGTATTGTGTGTTAAAGTCTACTTTTCCCGGGTCCAGACTTTAAGTATCAGGCTACACAGAGCGGCGCCCAGAGATGTCCCAGCACTCACCATTATTCCTGGGCGCCACTCCTTTCGCCCGCTGTGCCCGATTACTGTCTCCTCTCCTGCTCCATATGCTAATTACTATCGGAGCAATGGGGAGGAGACATCAGCTTCTCTAGTGGGCGTTCCTTCTCCCTCGCTGTAGCGCTGTCCAATCGCTCCAATCGGATGTCTCATCTCCATCGCTCCGATAGTAATTAGCATGTGGAGCAGGAGAGGAGACAGTAATGGGGCACAGTGGGCGAACGGAGTGGCGTCCAGGAATAATGGTGAGTGCTGGGACATCGCTGGGCGTCGCTCTGTATAGGAAAAGTTGTATCATTAGTGGCGCAGTGCGCCCGCCCCTCTCTTCTCATTATTGGCAGCAGCACAGGGGGAGGAAGAGACTGCTTCCTTCTCCCCAGTGCTGCTGAGGGAACATGAGCGCGCTGACAGCAGCGCGCTCATGTTCAGAAATACTAGACTGCGCAGAAGCGCAGCCCAGTATCGGAAAAAAATGGAAACGTATCGACACTGGGACAAAAGTATCTAAATTTTGATCCCCGTAACAATCCTAGTTGCTACAGTGAAGGAGCATTCTGGAAGTAAGGGGAGGGAGATCCTCTGCTGCAAGGGCCTCATGGTAATGGCGGCAGGGACCTGACCTAGGGTATTTAAACCTTTCAGCGTGCGGTCAAAAGGATGCCAGCCAGCCTGCAAGCATCTGTGGATCCACTTATTGAAAAAAACTCTATCCCTGTCTGGTACCATGGAGGAAGAGGGTAGTCAGCGCGCTGATGTCCAGGAGGGTCATGATGCCAGACCGGTATTCCTGGTGGGGTAAGGGGGTTAATCCACACCTTTTTATTTCTTCCTTCAGTGTCTATTAGGCGCTTATTCTCTTATTTTATTTTAGAATATCAAAGAGGGCCCTAGGAAAGCTTCCACTAAATCTAAAGGAAGAGAGCGTGCAGTATGCAAGAAAAAAAACTCGCTCCTTCATGGTCTAAGTTATGTCAGCATTGTGTGAACAGGGTGGTAGAGGAGGAATCCCCATCACTACAGAGTATCAGATAGTCAACGAAAATGTTTAAAAAGTGCTTCCCTTCCACAGCTTCAGGCAAGCAGGGTCCCTCTAATATAGTATTCGATTCGGAGTCTTCAGACGAGAATGAGCAAGGAGAAATCCTAGAAGATTTAAACTCTTCCTCAGATGAAGAAACCACGGGTAGGGCTTTATTTTCCCCTGAGGATATGGATTCACTGTGAAGGTGGATGAATCTCTGGAACAAAAATCTATTCACGATATGTTTGGCGACCTGGGGCACAAAAGATCAAGAGTCTTTCCGTTAAACGAAAATCTAAAATATTTAATTCAGAAAGAGTGGAAAAAACCTGACAAGAAGTTTTTTTTATCCCTAGAAATGTTAAAAGAAAATATCCTTTTGAGGAGGGCGAGTCCTCCTTCTGGGATAGGCCTCCTAAATTGGAAGCCCCAATCGCCAAGATTTCTAAATGGTCTGCTTTGCCTTTTGAGGACCTCTGTACCTTGAAAGATCAGTACTTGTTCACTTGATCATTACCGGAATCGCTTATGTTGGTGATTGTGACTATGTAAATTGTTCCTTTTCCCTTTGGGATTGTTGTACTTAATGCAAAAGTGTTAAATAAACACTATAAAAAATAAAAGAAAGATCAGATGAATAGATGGGCAGAAGTATGGGAGGCCCTCTACGCAGGCATTTAAACCAAATATTGCCACTACCTCTACTGCTGGGTCTTTAAAGTTATGGCTACAAGAGTTAGAATCCCATATCCAGAATAAAACCTCCAGAGACCAGTTGCTAGGGGTGTTTCCTACCATCTTCAAAGCGGTGGACTTCATGTTGGATGCTTCTGCAGATGGATTAAGATTAAATGCCAGGTCAGCCGCTCTATCTAATTCTGCTAGGAGGGCCATTTGGCTAAGGGATAGTCTGGTGAAACAGGTTAAAAAAATAAGCTTTGCTTTGCCAGGGAGATTTCCTTTTTGGGACGGTTTTGGACGACCTTTTAGAAAAGGCCTCTTTCAACAAAAAAGGCTTTCCTGTTTCCAGACCCCCTAAAACGCAACAGTTTTTTTCCCAGAAACAGAAAATTTTTCAATAGAACAGACAAAAAGCAGAATAAGGCACCATTCACACATCCGCAATTCCATTCCGCATTTTGCGGAACGGAATTGCGGACTATGTGCGGCCCCGATCCGCAATTCCGATCCTGAAAAAAATGGAACATGTCCTATTCTTGTCCGCAATAGCGGACTAGAATAGGCATATTCTCTTAGTGCCGCTGTCCGTGTTTTGTGGATCCACAAAACACACACGGATGTGTGAATGGACCCTAATTGGAAAGAAAACAGAGGTAGGAAGGATAAGGGATCCCTCTTTAATACCCAGTCCACTAAAGGGCCCAAGGCTGGTCAACAATGACTTACTGTCCCTGGGGGGAACACTCTCTCTTTGGGGAAAAAAATCTTGGCAAGCCATTGGATTATTGGTATTATAAAAGACAGAATTTGTCTAGAGTTTCTCTCTTCACCTACCGGAAAGATTAAAAATTACAAATCTGGTTCTAAATTCTGTAAGCTTCTTAGCACGAAGACAAGATTTTTATATAATTTTTTTTAAATAAAGGTTCTTGTTTCTGTTCCAGACTCTGAGAAGTAGAGGGGTTTTTATTCGTCCATTTTTCTCGTACCCAAGCCAGACTGACCATTCAGAATTATTATAAACCTGAGAAACTTAAATCTGTACCTAAAATACAAAAAATTCTGAATGGAATCTGTACAGTCTGCAATAAAACATCTCTTCAAAGACATGTCATGGCTACCGTAGACATAAAGGATGCCTATAATCACATCCCAGTTCATGCAGATTTTTGAAAATCTGATTGGTGGTGTCTATTGAAGGCCAAGTTCATAATTTACAATACAGAGCACTTCCTTTTGTAATATCTCAGGCCCACAGGCTCTTTACGAAACTGATGGCAGAGGGTTAGGGTCCCACATAAGGGAAAGAGACATTCTGGTTATTCCTTATTTGGACGATCTTCTAGTGGTGGCAGAATCCAAAGACCTTCTAGAAAGAATAGAAATTCTAGCAAAGCTAGGGTGGCAGATAAACTGGGAAAAGTCAAACCTGACCCCCTTCCCCCCCCCCCCCCAAAAAAATGTTTGTGTTTCTAGGACCGATTCTGGATTCTGTGAAGCTACGTTGCATCCTCCCTCAGCACAAGATATCCCAAATAAGAGGAGATGTCCCTGGTACCCTCAAAAAACTCGAACTATCAGGCAAGGGATGGCAGTATTAGGCAGCATGACCTCCACGATACCTGCTGTCAGTTGGACCCTGTTTCACTCCAGGACGCTTCAATGGCAGATTCTAAAAGAGTGGCAGGGATCATTGTCCCCGTTGGATGCCCCACTTCATCTCACCCCTCAGGTGATACAATCCTTAACCTGGTGTCTGAAACCTTCAAATCTCACTCAGCGCCTCTCTTGGGATCTACAGGAGCAAATAACCACGGATGCCAGTCTGACCAGGTGGGAGGGCCTATTGTCAGTGGGGGGTTCGGCATGGTGTGGAGCTCAACAGTCAGGATTCCCAGAATATAAGGGAGTTGAGAGCAGTTCTATTGGCCTCAAGAGAATTCCTACCCAAAATACAAGGAAAGGGAGTAAAAATCTTCTCAGACAGCGGCACGGTGGTATACTACCTAAACGGGCAAGGAAGGGATAAGGTCAGAAAATGTTATGTCCTTAGCCGCAGACATTTTTCAGTCAGATAGTTCTGCAGTGGGGCCAACCTCAAGTAGACCTTTTTGCAACTAGACAGAACAAAAAAATGTAACCTATTCTTTTCTCTAAATCCAAAAGATTTTCAGTCAGGGATAGACTCCTTTTTCCTTCCATGGTTGGATCAGCTTCTGTATGCTTTTCCTCCTTTAAGACTTCTGAGGGTATTACAGAAGCTGAGGCAGGAACAGACGAGACTCATTCTAATCGCCCCTTTCTGGCCAAGAAGAACGTGGCTCACTTAGTTGAGAAAGCTATCTCTCGCAGATCCCTGGATTCTTCTGGACAGGCAAGATCTGTTGTTTCAGGGTCCTGTCTTCCATCCGGAAGTGGGAAACCTTCATCTAACAGCCTGGTATTTGAAGGGGAAATCCTAGAGCGTAGGGGTCTATCTAAGAAAGTTATATCTACACTTGTGTAGGAAAGTAGTAACCTCTACTATTTACCTCAGAATATGGAAGACCTTCTTAAATTTTTCTAAAGTCCCGGTTGAGTTCTCCTCCTATGTCCAAAATTTTGGATTTTTTACAAGATGGTCTTGATAAGAACCTAAGACTTAGCACCCTTAAAGTTCAAGTTTCTGCCTTTTAGTGCTTTCTTTGATTTCCCTATTGCCAAACATCCATGGATTAGGAGGTTCTTTAAAGCAGTTAGTAGGAGGCCTCTTTCACACTTTTGTTTTGCAGGCTGATTTTTGCGTTCCATATACGGAACCATTCATTTCATTGGTTCCGCAAAAAAACGGAATGTAATCCGTATGCATTCCATTTCCGTTTTTTCCGTTCCATTGAAAGATAGAACATGTCCTATTATTGCTCGCAAATCATGTTCCGTGGCTCCATTCAAGTCAATGGGTCTGCAAAAAAAAGGAACACATACGGAAATGCATCCATATGTCTTCCGTATCTGTTCTGTTTTTGCGGAACCATCTATTGAAAATGTTATGCCCAGCCCAATTTTTTCTATGTAATTACTGTATACTGTATATGCCATACAAAAAAACGGAATGGAAAAACGAAACGTGAACAAAAACCGGATCCGTGAAAAACAGACCGCAAAACACTGAAATAGCCATACGGTAGCGTGAAAGAGGCCTTAGCCTGTGATCAGATCTTCCGTTCCCCCGTGGGATCTTAACCCCTTAAGGACCGAGGACGTACCGGTACGCCCTATTTCCCGAGTCCTTAAGGACCGAGGACGTACCGGTACGTCCTGACTTAAAACCGTAACTCCGGCGCCGCGGGGGTTAATCGGAACGGGATTTCGGCTGAAATCATTCAGCCGGCATCCCGTAACAACGCAGGGGGGGGTCATTTGACCCCCCCGTATCGGCGATCGCAGAAAACCGCAGGTCAATTCAGACCTGCGGTTTGCTGCGCTTTTTGCCGTTTCTGATCCCCGCGGTCCCTGACCGCGGGGATCAGAAACTTCAGAGTGCCCGAAATCAATATTGTTAACCCCCCCCTGCACCCCTGTATGATTTGATGGCGGCGGGAGGTGCAGGGGGGGTGTCGCATGCAGTGGGGGCGTTGCGGGAGGCGGGCGGTGCGGCAGGCGGGATCGCGATCCCCCGCCCGCCTCCCATTGCATAATCGTTGGTGTACAGTGGGTATACCAGGGTGCCAGCACATTGCTGGCACCCTGGTATAAACGGCTGACATCGTTGATGCGATGTCAGCCGTTTAACCCTTTCCATACAGCGGTCCGTACGGACCGCTGTATGGAAAAGGTTAACAGTAAGAGGGAGCTCCCTCCCTCTCCGATCGGGGGGCTGCTGTGCCTTTGCAGCCCCCCGATGGGAGAAGGAGAGAGCCCCCAGACAGCCCCCCCAGAACCCTGTCCTTACCCTTCCCCGTCTGCGCAGTTCTGACCATAACTGAGCAGACGGGGAAGGTTCCCATGGCAACAGGACGCCTGCTCAGGCGTCCTGCTGTCCATGGTGCTGAACAGATCTGTGCTGAAAGCATAGATCTGTTCAGTGTAAGTAAAATACAGTGCAGAACCCTATATAGGTTCTGTTCTGTATTTTACAGACATCAGACCCACTGGATCTTCAAGAACCAAGTGGGTCTGGGTCAAAAAAATCAAATAAAAAGTGAAAAAAGTTAAGATAAAAAAAAAAAACATTTATCACTGAATAAAAATTAAAAAAATAAAATACACTACACATATTAGGTATCGCCGCGTCCGTAACGACCTGATCTATAAAATGGTCATGTTACTTTCCCCGCACAGTGAACGCCATAAAAATAAAAAAATAAAAACTATGAGAAAATTGAAATTTTGCCCACCTTACTTCCCAAAAAAGGTAATAAAAGTGATCAAAAAAGTCGCATGTACGCCAAAATAGTACCAATCAAACCGTCATCTCATCCCGCAAAAAATGAGACCCTACTCAAGATAATCGCCCAAAAACTGAAAAAACTATGGCTCTTAGACTATGGAAACACTAAAACATGATTTTTTTTGGTTTCAAAAATAAAATCATTGTGTAAAATGTACATAAATAAAAATAAAGTATACATATTAGGTATCGCCGCGTCCGTATCGACCGGCTCTATATAAATATTACATGACCTAACCCCTCAGATGACCACCGTAAAAAAAAAAAAAAAAAAACTGTGTAAAAAAAGCAATTTTTTGCCATCTTACGTCACAAAAAGTGTAATAGCAAGCGATCAAAAAGTCATATGCACCCCAAAATAGTGCCAATCAAACTGTCATCTCACCCCGCAAAAAATTAGACCCTACTCAAGATAATCACCCAAAAACTGAAAAAACTATGGCTCTTAGACTATGGAGACACTAAACAATTTTTTGGTTTTCAAAATGAAGTTATTGTATAAAACTTACATAAATAAAAAAAATTGTATACATATTAGGTATCGCCGCGTCCGTGACAACCTGCTCTATAAAATTACCACGTGATCTAACCTGTCAGATGAATGTTGTAAATAACAAAAAAAAAAACATGCCAAAAAAGCTATTTCTTGTTACCTTGCCGCACAAAAAGTGTAATATAGAGCAACCAAAAATCATATGTACCCTAAACTAGTACCAACAATACTGCCACCCTATTCCGTACTTTCTAAAATGGGGTCACTTTTTTTGGAGTTTCTACTCTAGGGGTGCATCAGGGGGGCTTCAAATGGGACATGGTGTCAAAAAACCAGTCCAGCAAAATCTGCCTTCCAAAAACCGTATGGCATTCCTTTTCTTCTGCACCCTGCCGTGTGCCCGTACAGTAGTTTAGGACCACATATGGGGTGTTTCTGTAAACTACAGAATCAGGGCCATAAATAATGAGTTTTGTTTGGCTGTTAACCCTTGCTTTGTTACAGGAAAAAAAATATTAAAATGGAAAATCTGCCAAAAAAGTGAAATTTTGAAATTGTATCTCTATTTTCCATTGAATCTTGTGCAACACCTAAAGGGTTAACAAAGTTTGTAAAATCAGTTTTGAATACCTTGAGGGGTGTAGTTTCTTAGATGGGGTCACTTTTATGGAGTTTCTACTCTAGGGGGGCATCAGGGGGGCTCCAAATGGGACATGGTGTCAAAAAACCAGTCCAGCAAAATCTGCCTTCCAAAAACCGTATGGCATTCCTTTCCTTCTGCGCCCTGCCGTGTGCCCGTACAGTAGTTTACGACCACATATGGGGTGTTTCTGTAAACTACAGAATCAGGGCCATAAATAATGAGTTTTGTTTGGCTGTTAACCCTTGCTTTGTTACTGGAAAAAAAATATTAAAATGGAAAATCTGCCAAAAAAGTGAAATTTTGAAATTATATCTCTATTTTCCATTGAATCTTGTGCAACACCTAAAGGGTTAACAAAGTTTGTAAAATCAGTTTTGAATACCTTGAGGGGTGTAGTTTCTTAGATGGGGTCACTTTTATGGAGTTTCTACTCTAGGGGGGCATCAGGGGGGCTTCAAATGGGACATGGTGTCAAAAAAACTGTCCAGCACAATCTGGCTTCCAAAAACCATACGGCGCACCTTTCACTCTACGCCCCGCTGTGTGGCCGTACAGTAGTTTATGGCCACATATGGGGTGTTTCTGTAAACAGTAGAGTCAGGGCAATAAAGATACAGTCTTGTTTGGCTGTTAACCCTTGCTTTGTTAGTGGAAAAAATGGGTTAAAATGGAAAATTAGGCAAAAAAATGAAATTCTCAAATTTCATCCCCATTTGCCAATAACTCTTGTGCAACACCTAAAGGGTTAACGGAGTTTGTAAAATCAGTTTTGAATACCTTGAGGGGTGTAGTTTCTTAGATGGGGTCACTTTTATGGAGTTTCTACTCTAGGGGTGCATCAGGGGGCTTCAAATGGGACATGGTGTCAAAAAAACTGTCCAGCAAAATCTGGCTTCCAAAAACCATACGGCGCACCTTTCACTCTACGCCCCGCTGTGTGGCCGTACAGTAGTTTATGGCCACATATGGGGTGTTTCTGTAAACAGCAGAGTCAGGGCAATAAAGATACAGTCTTGTTTGGCTGTTAACCCTTGCTTTGTTAGTGGAAAAAATGGGTTAAAATGGAAAATTAGGCAAAAAAATGAAATTCTCAAATTTCATCCCCATTTGCCAATAACTCTTGTGCAACACCTAAAGGGTTAACGGAGTTTGTAAAATCAGTTTTGAATACCTTGAGGGGTGTAGTTTATAGAATGGGGTCATTTTTGGGCGGTTTCTATTATGTAAGCCTCGCAAAGTGACTTCAGAGCTGTAGTGGTCCCTAAAAATTGGGTTTTTGTAAATTTCTGAAAAATTTCAAGATTTGCTTCTAAACTTCTAAGCCTTGTAACATCCCCAAAAAATAAAATATCATTCCCAAAATAATTCAAACATGAAGTAGACATATGGGGAATGTTAAGTCATCACAATTTTTTGGGGTATTACTATGTATTACAGAAGTAGAGAAACTGAAACTTTGAAATTTGCTAATTTTTCCAAATTTTTGGTAAATTAGGTATTTTATTATGCAAAAAAATTAATTTTTTTGACTTTTTTTTACTAGTATCATGAAGTACAATATGTGACGAAAAAACAATCTCAGAATGGCCTGGATAAGTCAAAGCGTTTTAAAGTTATCACCACTTAAAGTGACACTGGTCAGATTTGCAAAAAATGGCCTGGTCCTTAAGGTGAAAATGAGCCCGGTCCTTAAGGGGTTAAAGGGTTTCTACCATCAGAATTTCTGTTAAGTAGCTGACTGACATTAGCAATGTTCTAATGTCAGCAGTACATAACAGTGTTCTTTTTACCTCTTGTCCCTGCGGCCGTTCTACTAAAAAACACACTTTTACAATATGCTAATGAGCCTCTAGGTGCCATGTGGGCGTTGATTCAGCACCTAGAGGCTCGGTTAACCATTTATCCCGCCCAGGTCCTCAGTCTAGCCCATCCCGCTCCTTTCGATTGATGACCAAGTTCGCAGCATTGCTAACAAAATCCCGTGCCTGCTGGTGGTATAGGGGCAGAGCCCCCTCCTTTAGAGCTCTCCACAAAAGTTCCTGTCCTGGATGGAGACTCAAGGAAAAAAGATTACCGGTAAGTGGAATTTCCACCACATTATACACTGCTTGTTTCCATTGTTACGACCTCCCTGCAATCCATCAGTGGTGGTCGTGCCTGGACACTATAGGAAAAAGCGTAGGCCTCTCTGGTGGCCGGAACCATGGGAGCTCATATAGGCTGGTGCTTTTTTTCTATAGTGTGCAGGCATGACCACCGCTGATGAATTGCAGGCTGCTCATAACCATGGATACGCGCAGTGTATAATGTGGTGAAAAAATTAATCCAGCCAGCAAAGGAAGCAATATGGAGAATCGCAGTACATTAGGAAGTGCCTTGTATTAATTTCTCTACACAATGTTATTTGCTGAAGTGAGCCAACCCTTTTAGGTAAAAGCCTGGACATGGCGTCGGCTGTGTATGTAGTGAGGTGAGTAGAAGCCTGGACATGGGGTTGGCTGTGGATGTAGTGAGGTGAGTAGAAGCCTGGACAGAGGGGCGGCTATGGATGTAGTGAGGTGAGTAGAAGCCTGGACAGAGGGGCGGCTGTGGATGTAGTGAGGTGAGTAGTAGCCTGGACAGAGGGGCGGCTGTGGATGTAGTGAGGTGAGTAGAAGCCTGGACAGAGGGGCGGCTATGGATGTAGTGAGGTGAGTAGAAGCCTGGACAGAGGGGCGGCTGTGGATGTAGTGAGGTGAGTAGAAGCCTGGACAGAGGGGCGGCTGTGGATGTAGTGAGGTGAGTAGAAGCCTGGACAGAGGGGCGGCTGTGGATGTAGTGAGGTGAGTAGAAGCCTGGACAGAGGGGCGGCTGTGGATGTAGTGAGGTGAGTAGAAGCCTGGACAGAGGGGCGGCTGTGGATGTAGTGAGGTGAGTAGAAGCCTGGACAGAGGGGCGGCTGTGGATGTAGTGAGGTGAGTAGAAGCCTGGACATGGCGTCTGCTGTGTATGTAGTGAGGTGAGTAGAAGCCTGGACATGGGGTTGGCTGTGGATGTAGTGAGGTAAGTAGAAGCCTGGACAGAGGGGCGGCTATGGATGTAGTGAGGTGAGTAGAAGCTTGGACAGAGGGGCGGCTGTGGATGTAGTGAGGTGAGTAGAAGCTTGGACAGGAGCAGCTGTAGATCCTTTTATCTAGCGTGTAGCTCTCTGCACGTTCGTTGCACATGGCTGGAGATGTAAGGGTCCATTCACACGTCTGCAAAATGGGTCCGCATTCCAGCACAAGATTGCGGAACGGGTGCAGACCCATTCATTTTCAATGGTGCTGGAATGTGCTGTCCGCATCCGTGCTTCCTTTTCCGTAAAAAAATAGACCATGTCCTATTTTCCGGACAAGATTAGGCATCTTCTAGTATAGTGCCGGCGATGAAGCGGTCCGCAAATTGCGGAATGCACATTGCCGGGGTCCGTGCAAAACACTTATGGACGTGTCAATGGACCCTTAGTTACATGTTCTCCGGTATTTCTACTGGGGCGCTAATTGACTTCCATGTTCTCTTGTGGGTTACTCGGCTGTACGGTGCATGTGGCGTCTCTGCTCGCTGTTATGGGGGTTTGCTAGTGCCTGAGCGTCTTCGGCTCACACAGGATGGATGGTTAGGGTTACACCTAGATTCCTGGTAATCTGTCTTGTGTGTCTTCAGTCTCAGGGGGCATATCACTGTACACCGGATGACATTTCTGTGATCTTTTTACGCAGGTCTTCCTGATTTTCAGCTGTGTCATCTATGCAGTGGCGTATCGCTCCATGCGAGGAATGGCTCAAGCAACCTTTACTGAAGATGGCAGCCTTGTAGATGGAGGAATAGACCTGAACATGGAGCAAGGAATGGCAGAGTGAGTATGCTGCCCCTGTGCTGGTGGCTTCCTCAGGGCTTTAATGGTCAATAAGTGTGGCAGTAACCTTGACTAGTCGCTCCTGAATCTGTGGAGTGTAGTACGTCACTTGTAGGGTTGTAACCAGTTCTGCATGCATTGCGGAATGCCTCTGGTTCTGTAATGCATTGCAGTGTGCACCAGGTGTATTGCAACACTGGGCTAATCGCACCCTGATTCAGGACAGATGCAGGAATCTTACTCCATTTTGAGAAAATTATGTAATTTTCCCCAACCCTTGGGAACGCTATTGCACAGTCTTCCGTTTATGGAGAGGATAAAAATTGAACGGGTACAGTCATATAACACCCTTGGATGACACAGTTAAGTTTATGGAGCAGTCTTGCATAGTTGGGGGGTGGAGAACATACTGTTTCTCCTTGTGGACAGTTTAGAGTCTTGTAGGCCAGGCACTGCCTAACTGGGAAAAGACACAGATTGCCACTCTTATGAGAGAGAGAGAACACGGGACGGAGCCTGGCTGTGATCTATGATGGCCACGTAAACTGTCAGCTTCTCTGTTAGCATGGGTACCAAAGCTCACTGCATCAAATACTTCATGACGTTACTCCATAAGACACCGATAGAGCTCTGATCATGACTAACAAGAAGTCATCAGGACAAGAACCAGGCTGCCCTACAGAGAGAAACTCAGCAGCATCATCATTAAAACAAGATGGCGGCGGATCTCTCTCATTGTAATACATAACTGTACCCACTGGCAAGTACTGAAGACACAGAAGTTAGACATCTTCTTCATGAACCAGTGCCTCGTCTCACCCCAGGAAGCCTCAAAACAATGATAATATGCCTCCAGAAACTCCCAAATCCAGCAGGTTATACTGAAAAAGACCAAGAGGGAACTATGCGTCTCTCCTCGGACATCTCCCTTCCATAAAGGGGTTGTCCGAGTTATTTTTATTAATAACCTATCCTCAGGATAGGTCATTAATATCAGATTGATGGGGGTCCCACACCCCTGCCGATCAGCTGATTGAACAGAAGGCTCGCACTGTGCCAGTGCAGCATTCCCTTAATTTACCTGCTTTTTGTCACAACTGCAGCGGTGACCAGGTGTAACTACAGATGAATAGGAATGACCCGTCCCATTCAAGTGAATGGGGCTGCTTGTAATTACACCTACTCACCGCTGCGATGTCGACGGCGAGCAGGCAAACAATGAAGAGAAGGCTGTGCTCTCACGGAGCGCGCGTTCTCTTCAACCAGCTGCTTGGTGGGGGTGCTTGTCGTCAGACCCCCCCCGATCTGATATTGAGAACCTATCCTGAGGATAGGTCATCAATAAAAGTAACTTGGACAAGCGCTTAAAAGGCCCCACAACCTCTGGCACAGCAGCCCCTGATATCTCTGCGCTGAATCCGGTGTAAGGCCTCATGCACACGAACGTGCTGTGTTTTTCTATCTGCAAATTGTGGATCCACAAAACACGGATGCTGCCTGTGTGCGTTCCCTAATTTACGGAACGGCCGGCCCATTATAGAGATGACTAATGTCTGCAAAACAGACAAAAGTAGACAAAAATGCGGTGCCATGGAATAGAGCAACGGATGCGGACAGCACATGGAGTGCTGTCCAAATCCTTTGCTGCCCCATTGCAGTGTATGGGTCTGCACTCGAGCCAGAACAAATGTGGCTCAGATGTGCAACCAAACCACGTTCGTGTGAATGTGCCCTAAATTTTCAAATCCCTTCTACCAAAAACAGTGAGAAAGTGATTTTGTGATAGATATATAGAGAGATACATATACAGGGTGGGCCATTTATATGGATACACCTTAATTAGTATATGTGAGGGGGGGGGGAAACTTTTCAAGATGGGTAGTGACCATGGCGGCCATTTTGAAGTCGGCAATTTTGAATCCAACTTTTTTTCAATAGGAAGAGGACACATCAAACTTATTGGGAATTTCACAAGAAAAACAATGGTGTGCTTGGTTTTAACGTAACATTATTCTTTCATGAGTTATTTACAAGTTTCTGATCACTTATAAAATGTGTTCAATGTGCTGGATTGTCAATGCAACGCTCTTCTCCCACTCTTCACACACTGATGATGTGTTTCTCTCTTTATGCACTGAAGCTGGCACATTCACAGAGTTTTTCCAGCAAGATGGTGCACCACCACGTTATGGGTGTCAGGTCCGAGCATTCCTAGATGAACAGTTTGGTCGTCGTGGGCCAGTTGAATGGCCCCGAAGGTCTCCCGATCTGACCCCCTTAGACTTTTATCTTTGGGGTCATCTGAAGGCAATTGTCTATGCTGTGAAGATACGAGATGTGCAGCACCTGAAACTACGGATACTGGAAGCCTGTGCTCGCATTTCTCCTGCGATGTTGCTATCGGTGTGTGAAGAGTGGGAGAAGAGGGTTGCATTGACAATCCAACACAATGGGTAGCACATTGGGTCAGAAACTTGTAAATAACTCATGAAAGAATAAGGTTACGTTAAAACAAAGCACACCATTGTTTTTCTTGTGAAATTCCCAATAAGTTTGATGTGTCATATGACCCTCTTCCTATTGAAAAAACAAAAGTTGGATTCAAAATGGCCACCACCCATCTTGAAAAGTCCCCCCCCCCCCGCCCCTCACATATACTAATGTGCCACAAACAGGAAGTTAATATCACCAACCATTCCCATATTATTAAGGTGTATCCATATAAATGGCCCACCCTGTATGTATGTATGTATGTATGTGTATATATGTATATAGCACCGCATTACTTAAACAGCCCCCCCCCCCGAAGCACATGGGGCTTTCCTACTAAAATTATAAATAAAATTGATGTTCCCTACATTAGCCACAACATGTAAATGACCCTCAATCAGACCTCTGATAACAGCCCAAATATAAATGAGACCCTCATATCAGCCCCCATCACCTAAAATAAAAAATCCACCTACCTCTCCTGCTCTGGACGCCACCACTCCTCACCGCCAGTGTGCTCTCTCTTCTTCAGGCCACGGCTGTGCTGTGACCTGACGCGCACAGCATGAGGTCACAGAGCGCCCTCACAACAAAGCCGAGGGACGTGGATTTCCATACATATTTATATACCTGGAATCAAAGGTTGAACGCTGGCACCCGGTTTGCTGTTCTGTAAGAGTGCTGCCCCATTTCCTGAAATAAAATTGTGTGTGTGTGTGTATATATGTGTGTGTTTGTGTATATATGTGTGTATGTATATATATCACAAACATACACCTGTGTATGATTATTATATTTTTTTTTTTTATTGTACCTGTGTATACTCATAATAATAATAATAATAATAATAATAATAATAATAATAATAATAATAATAATAATAATAATAATAATAATAATAATAATATAATAATAATAATAATAATAATAATAATAATAATAATAATAATAATAATAATAATAATATACACACACATATACATACAGGGGTATGGAAATTTAAAAAAAAACTACTTGTCGAAGGACTAAAGCGGGGTCTCAATCTACTTGTCCCTCATGACAATCTACTTGTCCTGATACAAAAAGTAATTTTAAATCAAAACCATATTTAAGTGAATCCCTTTAATGTACATGCCATACTGGGGCAGTGAATCCCTTTAATGTACATGCCATACTGGGGCAGTGAATCCCTTTAATGTACATGCCATACTGGGGCAGTGAATCCCTTTAATGTACATGCCATACTGGGGCAGTGAATCCCTTTAATGTACATGCCATACTGGGGCAGTGAATCCCTTTAATGTACATGCCATACTGGGGCAGTGAATCCCCTTAATGTACATGCCATACTGGGGCAGTGAATCCCCTTAATGTACATGCCATACTGGGGCAGTGAATCCCCTTAATGTACATGCCATACTGGGGCAGTGAATCCCCTTAATGTACATGCCATACTGGGGCAGTGAATCCCCTTAATGTACATGCCATACTGGGGCAGTGAATCCCCTTAATGTACATGCCATACTGGGGCAGTGAATCCCCTTAATGTACATGCCATACTGGGGCAGTGAATCCCCTTAATGTACATGCCATACTGGGGCAGTGAATCCCCTTAATGTACATGCCATACTGGGGCAGTGAATCCCCTTGATGTACATGCCAGTATGGGGACTATTCATGGAGGGTGAGTGGCTGGAAGTTGGAACCTGGCCGCACTCCTATTGACACTTCAATGGCAGGGAGAAGAAGCAGAGCGGCAGCCTGACAGCAGAGCATAGCTGACCCAGAGCAGTCGCCACACACACTACCTGCTGGGCTATCTATCACGGCACGGGCTGCCACCATGTCAGGAGCTCCTACTACAGCCGCTGACTAATGTGTGCCTCCGCTGGGAGCTGACTTCCGGCCCGTGGCGCCCGACTTCCGGCCTGCACAGGAGCGCTGATAACTAGTGAGATGGGAAGTTCGGATCTTTTAGGTGAATCGGTTCATTTGAATCACCTCATTCAAATGAACCGATTCATGAATTGGATCTTCGGTTCACTTGGTGAGTCAGACTGCTGAGCTGACTAGCAAGTGAACCGAAGACTCTAGGTTGCCGGAGCGCATGCGCAGATGCTATACACATTCGATTCACTTGCTGCTGCTGACTCGGTGCAGTCGGCTCTTCAGCTCTCTGAACTCTGATTAGTATTGAGTGAGTCAGGAAGAGTGATTTATTATAGTAAAGGGAATCTGAGGCTGACGCCAGACAGGAGGACAATAGACTTGTATTATGGCGTAAAGCAAAATGGAAGGCTTTAAAAGGCATTCCATTTGCTTTCCGTCCTAATAGAAGTCTATGCAAATCAAAATGGATCCGTCTGGGTCCCGTTATGCAAGACGGAAAACTAAGTCCTGTCGACACAACAGGACCCAGACTGATCTGTTTATGATTTCCATAGACTTTTACGATGACGGAAAGCAAAACGGAATGCCTCTTAAAGGTTTCCGTTTTGCATTTCATTTTATGGATTACGTTATTTTCTGTTATAACCCTTTTATAACGGAAAGCCATAACGGAATCCATAAAGGTGATATGAACCCACCCTTAGTTATATAGCTACTGAATGAGATACCTTTTAACATATATCTCCCGAGAAGCCAATTTGATTCTAAAGGGTTAATTTAATTCAACCTGTAATCTAAACTCTGTCCCTTCTCTTATCTCTCTGCTCCTGTCCCTTAATCTTATCACTGCTGCAACAAAAGCAGCCTCAGCCTCAGTGTAACCTGCTCTACAGCCTGACTCGCTGCTCTACAGCCTGACTCGCTGCTCTACAGCCTGACTCGCTGCTCTACAGCCTGACTCGCTGCTCTACAGCCTGACTCGCTGCTCTTTTAACTCAATAATTTATCGAATGAGTCACAAACTAAGTCGGGTCTTTAGATTCTTTTAACTTGTGACTCATTCGATTAATTTCTATTCTTAGACTCCCTGCACTTGTGCGACTCAGACAGAGCTGCTAGTGTGCTTGCCCCGCCCCCTCAGCTCTGGTCGGTGATTGGTTGGTGGGTGGGGAGGGGTGGGGCTGGCAGAAGCCAGCTTCCACTCTAAGATCATATTACGCTCCTCCCCGTCCCTCCCTCAGGCTCCTCCCTGCTGCCAGCGTGAGGTGAGCGGCTCTGTGTGCTGTGTGACTGAGCCGTTTCAAACGGATCGGATCAGTCAAGTGATCTTTCATGAACCGGACATCACTACAAAACACTGCGGTAAGCAGCCCGGACTTGCTGCCCCGGGCTGTGTATTAGAGGAAAACACGGCTCAACCCTAGCCCTGCTACTTGCCCGCAGGGCTAAGCTGCCTGCACAAACTACCTGCCCGGCGCCCGGAACTGCATGTCCCGGGCGTCGGGCGATAGGAATTCCACACCCCTGTTATCATACGTGTATACCCTCCTCCTATCTCTAAATAAATGTTATTCATATATGTATTTATTGGTAGGAGGAGGGTATACACGTGTGTGTGTGTGTGTGTATAATATATATCACATGTGTATACCCGCCTCTCTAAAATATATCTGAAAAAAGTGAAGGCGGCACTCAAAATAAGTGAAAAAAGTGGGATATATATATATATATATATATATATATATATATATATATATATATATATATACACACACAGTACAGACCAAAAGTTTGGACGCACCTTCTCATTCAAAGAGTTTTCTTTATTTTCATGACTATGAAATTTGTAGATTCACACTGAAGGCATCAAAACTATGAATTAACACAAGTGGAATTATATACATAACAAAAAAAAGTGTGAAACAACTGAAGATATGTCATATTCTAGGTTCTTCAAAGTAGCCACCTTTTTGCTTTGATTACTGCTTTGCACACTCTTGGCATTCTTTTGATGAGCTTCAGGAGGTAGTCACCTGAAATGGTCTTCACTTCACAGGTGTGCCCTGTCGGGTTTAATAAGTGGGATTTCTTGCCTTATAAATGGGGTTGGGACCATCAGTTGTGTTGTGGATAAGTCAGGTGGATACACAGCTGATAGTCCTACTGAATAGACTGTTAGCTGCTTTTTTCTTGCCATAATACAAATTCTAAGTAAAGAAAAACGAGTGGCCATCATTACTTTAAGAAATGAAGGTCAGTCAGTCAGTCCGAAAAATTGGGAAAACTTTGAAAGTGTCCCCAAGTGCAGTCACAAAAACCATCAAGCGCTACAAAGAAACTGGCTGACATGCGGACCGCCCCAGGAAAGGAAGACCAAGAGTCACCTCTGCTGCGGAGGAGAAGTTCATCCGAGTCACCAGCCTCAGAAATCGCAGGGTAACAGCAGCTCAGATTAGAGACCAGGTCAATGCCACCCAGAGGTCTAGCAGCAGACACATCTCTAGAACAACTGTTAAGAGGAGACTGTGTGAATCAGGCCTTCATGGTAGAATATCTGCTAGGAAACCACTGCTAAGGACAGGCAACAAGCAGAAGAGACTTGTTTGGGCTAAAGAACACAAGGAATGGACATTTTAGACCAGTGGAAATCTGTGCTTTGGTCTGATGAGTCCAAATTTGAGATCTTTGGTTCCAACCACCGTGTCTTTGTGTGACGCAGAAAAGGTGAACGGATGGACTCTACATGCCTGGTTCCCACCGTGAAGCATGGAGGAGGTGTGATGGTGTGGACGTGCTTTGCTGGTGACACTTTTGGGGATTTATTCAAAATTGAAGGCATACTGAACCAGCATGGCTACCACAGCATCTTGCAGCGGCATGCTATTCCATCCGGTTTGCGTTTAGTTGGACCATCATTTATTTTTCAGCAGGACAATGACCCAAAACACACCTCCAGGCTGTGTAAGGGCAATTTGACCATGAAGGAGAGTGATAGGGTGCTGCGCCAGATGACCTGGCCTCCACAGTCACCGGACCTGAACCCAATCGAGATGGTTTGGGGTGAGCTGGACCGCAGAGTGAAGGCAAAAGGGCCAACAAGTGCTAAGCATCTCTGGGAACTCCTTCAAGACTGTTGGAAGACCATTACAGGTGACTACCTCTTGAAGCTCATCAAGAGAATGCCAAGAGTGTGCAAAGCAGTAATCAAAGCAAAAGGTGGCTACTGTGAAGAACCTAGAATATGACATATTGTCAGTTGTTTCACACTTTTTTGTTATGTATATAATTCCACATGTGATAATTCATAGTTTTGATGCCTTCAGTGTGAATCTACAATTGTCAGTCATGAAAATAAAGAAAACTCTTTGAATGAGAAGGTGCGTCCAAACTTTTTGTCTGTACTGTATATGAATTTATCTATTAATTATTACCATAGGGATTAATGAAATTGAAATGGAGGCAAGGAGAGAGGTTAACCAATGGAGGATTAATAAAGGATACTCTAGCAGGACAGTTAGTATTACTAGCTGAAGGTGGCGTCACCACACCACAGATAAATCTGATGCCGGATAGTTAGCCGAGTCCCAGCTGAGGAAAATGTTGGCTGACAGGAGCAGAATGATGCGATGCAGAGAGAGAGAGCTGACATGTCTGAGGTGAAAGTGTGGGAACAACTGAGCACCAGCTGAGGGCAGGAATAAAACCCCAGAGACCCAGGGCAAGCTGTGACTGAGATAGAGGAAAACAGGGCAGTTACTGACACCAAGCAGTAACTAGGAATATGAAGTCATTAAGGGAATGAAAATGAATAGGGAATAAGGGGGAATAGGTTATGAACTAACATACAGTGGATATAAAAAGTCTACACACCCCAAAAAAAATAAATAAATTGACAGATAAATCATTTCAGAACTTTTTCCACCTTTTAATGTGACCTATAAACTGTACAACTCATTTGAAAAATAAACTGAAATCTTTTAGGTAGAGGGAATAAAAATTAAAAGCAAAATAATATGGTTGAATAAGTGTCCACACCCTTAAACTAATACTTTGTTGAAGCACCTTTTGATTTTATTACAGCAATCAGTCTTTTTGGGTATGAGTCTATCAGCATGGCACATTTGCAAAAACACCCCAAATATTTCAGATTGCGATCTCCTGTGCACAGCCCTCGTCAGATCACCCCGGATTCAGGTCTGAGCTCTGGCTGTGCCATTCCAAAACTTTCATCATCTTCTGGTGTAGCCATTCCTGTGTTGATTTGGATGTATGCTTTGGGTCGTTGTTATGCTTAAAGATGAAAGTTTCTCTTCATGTTCAGCTTTCTAGCAGAAGCCTGAAGGTTTTGGGCCAATATTGATTGGTATTTGGAACTGTTCATAATTCCCTCTAGCTTAACTAAGGCCCCAGTTCCAGCTGAAGAAAAACAGCCCATTTGCATGATGCTGCCACCACCATGCTTCACTGTGGGGATGGTGTTCTTTTGGTGAGGTGCAGTGTTGTTTTTGCACCAAACATACATCTTTTGGATTTATGGCCAAAAAGTTCAAGCTTGGTCTCATCAGACCATAACACCTTTTCCCACATGCTTTTGGGAGACTTCAGATGTGTTTTTGCAAAATGTAGCCTGGCTTGGATGTTTTTCTTGGTAAGAAAAGGCTTTCATCTTGCCGCTCTACCCCATAGCCCAGACATATGAAGAATATGGGAGATTGTTGTCACATGTACCACACAGCCAGTACTTGCCAAATATTCCTGCAGCTCCTTTAATGTTGCTGTAGGCCTCTTGGTAGCCTCCCAGATCAGTTTTCTTCTCGTCTTTTCATCAGTTTTGGAGGGACGTCCAGTTCTTGGTAATGTCACTGTTGTGCCATATTTTTCTCCACTTGATGATGACTGTCTTCACTGTGAGATCCCTCTGAGGCTTTGGAAGTTCTCTGTGGACCATGGCTTTTGCTGTGGGATGCGACTAAGAAAATTTCAGGAAAGACCAACTAGAGCAGCTTCACTTTATTTGGGGTTAATCAGAGGCACTTTACATGATGGCCGGTGTCTGCTGACTGTTGAAGGGAATTTTGCTTATTGGAAATTGGAGATTTATGTATATCTCTGTTCTCCGTCCTTTCTATTCTATTCCTAGCATGTTGCCCTTGTTTCCCATATAACCCAATTTACTCTGTGCAACACACAACCCTCGCAGATACTTATATATAAAAAAAAGTTTACTGATGGCATAGAGATGACAAAGCAGTGGATATTATACATAAAGATACAGATAACACAATACATAGAGGACACCACCACACAGCCACCTCCGTTCCTGCCCACCCTGGATGCTAAGCAAATGTGACTAATAGTGTATGTGTATGTGTATATCCAGAGTCCACCAATATACAGTGTACTGGATCTACTCTTCTAACCAACTCCCATCCAGTACCTGACCATTAGTACATGTAGATGTAAACTCATGCATAAACAGCATATATAATCTATTGGTAATACAATTGCAGACTACAAATATCTATATGTACAAATATAAAGTCTACTGGGATATTATACTTGTATACATACTCACATAAGCACACATATAACTTGGCTTCCTCCTGTAGTGCTGTTCAACCATGGGTGTCCAGGAAGAGAAGAGCGAGCCCGACTGCCAAATTTCACCTATATGTTCCTGTGTCTCAGCCCCCCACCATAGACTCCACCCTGTGACCACCCAAATATCTTCCCCTATCTCTTGGACAAGAGAATGTTGTTCAACTGCTTTTACAATGTGCCCGTCCTACCTTAGATATGCTAACAAGGGACACAATGCTATTGGCCGTAATACCACTGGGTCCAATTATTAGGCATATTTGTGAGGTTCTGGCTGACGGCCACATTTCCCTTAACAATGTGATTGGTAAATTCTGAACACAGCTACATCCCAGTTATAAGGGTGTGCACACATATTTATTTATTTTTTTCTTCCCTCCACCTAAAAGATTTCAGTTTGTTTTTCAATTGAGTTGTACAGTTTATAGGTCACACTAAACGTGGAAAAAGTTCTGAAATGATTTATCTTTGTAAATTATTTTTTTTTTTTTACAGCACAGAAACCTGACATTTTTAACAGTGGTGTGCAGTTTCATAACCTTTCCGTTTGCTGCTATCAAATCAGTAAAGAAAGATTAGCATAATGTGAGTCCCTGTCTTGTAATAAAATTCTGATTAAATGACAAAATTAGGCAGAATGGGTCTTCTGGATCTTAAAAATGTTACAAAGCAGCTCTACGAGATCAAATAAAATGGTGGTCACACTCAAATCCCATAAAAGCTTGAAGAAAGTATAATGGGCTCGGAGACATTTACTATACTAAAACATCACATAACTAAAGCTGTATTAAAAGTTTATTCAGTATAGCTGCCACACAACCAATATATATCTTCTCTTCCTAATTTGGAGAAAATAAACCTAAGCCAATTACTAGGCTTGAGCGAATATAGATCCGAAGTGGATTTGTTCAAAAACGTCTTTCTTTTTAATGCTGTTTTTGTACAACATTAAAATGTATTGTCCCCATGAAATATTGCAAGACTTGGATGTCTGCCCATTTTTTAAAACATTTTACAGTAGGAATCCAGTGGGCTTTGGTAGGGGCTGGTACCTCGGTGCCTCAGCCCACTTTGGATTCCTATTGTAAAATATTTTTAAATTGACTATGGTATTCATATCTCCCTTTCACCCAAGTCTTGCGCTACGCAGAGCCAATACAGTTCAATGCTGTAAGAAAACAGCATTAAGAATACGTTTTTTTGAACGAATCGACTTTGGATCTATGATCTGAAGCTAGATTCTCTCAAGCCTGCAAATTACCATTAAAATATATCAAATTACTGTGCCCTTGTATCGACCTCTCTAACTGTGAATTTATTAACCGGGTATGCGGGGGTTACGGGTGTCGGATGCTGAGGATAGGTCATCAATATTTAAAGCCCGGTGAACCCCTTTAAACCGATAAAAAAATTTGTGATACAAATAATTCCAATATACGACATTTACTTATCAGATATCTGTGGATTTACTCAGATCCTTCCAATAACAGAGACAATAGAAGGAATCTGATTTAGGAACTTCATATTCCCCAGAAGATTGACTAGAGAACCTCATTTGGGAACCTTCACGTAAAATATTAAAGAGGACCTCTTACCGCTCCTGACATATAGCTTTTAAATGGCGTTCTAATACGTTCCGTTTTCAAGCGGTACTAGATAAAACTAATAGGATACTCTTATATGAAAGACTTAATGCCACCCGCACCAATACATTTGCCGCCTTTTAAGAGGTTTTGGAAGCCCTGGCTGTCGTCCTCCTATTCCACTGATTACCCCTGGGTGTGAAGTGCTAGATTATTATTTGCCTTTTCTTTGTCAGACTATAAGACTGTCTTTTCTTTTTGTTCACATACATTATATATTTATTGGGATGTTACCCATTTACTTTTCTTTTTATTTATTTTATTATGCTTTATTTTGTGTTATACTATCTCAAAACTCCAATAAATATCTTCTGAAAAATAATATTCATAGATTTTGGACTAAAATATTCAAGATTATAAACTATTTACTCAACATTAGCCCCTTCCCAACTGCCCGCTGTAGATAGCACGTATATACACACGTGCAGGCAACGCTTTAATCCCAGCACTAACCCTAAGGGTATATGCACACGTTCAGGATTCATGTGCGGAGAATCCGCACTGAAATCCGCAGGTGTTCGCAGGCAAATCTGTGCAGTCAATCCGCATTAATTGGTGTGGATTTGGTGCGGATTTCACTAAGTGAATAAAGAAAATCCGGTCAGGAAAAAAAATAAAATATTTATTGACATGTCGCGGATTTTAAAATCCGCAGGTCAAAATCCGCGCGGAAAAAATCTGCATCGTGTGCATTGAGAATTTCAAATTCTCATAGAATACAATGTACATGACCTACGGTGCGGATTTTCCGCGCGCAAAATCCGCACGCAATCCTGATCGTGTGCAGGGGGCCTAAAGCTCCTGTAGTCTAGCAGGAAAAGGTCGGGTCCCGGCTGACAGACACAGGAGAAGACAGGAGCGGTTTATTACCCCTTCTGTGCTTGCAGGAGAACGGTGCACAAGCGCATTGTGGAGGGAGCAGCTTCCTCTGTTAGTCCCGGCGGTTACGTGACCGCTGGGGGGGTGGGGCAGGGGCAATGCTGCAGGGTCTAAGGAGACCCTGATCAGCTCTGCCTGTGTGTCATGCCCCTGTAGGAAACAGTGTAGTTTCCAAAAAAACAGTGGAGTTTAAAAAAAAAAAGGTTGTTGATGGAAACGGTCACCATAGTCGCCCCATTCTCTCAAACTTGTACATGTTACATATGAAAATGATCGTCACAAAATAGGGAACCCATTGCAATAATTAATTTGTCACTTAATATTTAAGAAATAAAAAGCTATAATTATGGTAAAATTACTTTAATAGTAATAAGTTGTTTTCCTCCAACTTAAAGGGAACCTGTCACCTGGATTTGGGGTATAGAGCTGAGGACATGGGCTGCTAGATCGCCCCTAGCACATCTGCAATACCCAGTCCCCATAGCTCTGTGTGCTTTTATTGTGTAAAAAAAACGATTTAATACATATGCAAATTAACCTGAGATGAGTCCTGTCCCTGACTCCTCTCATGTACAGGACTCATCTCAGGTTAATTTGCATATGTATAAAATCGGTTTGTTTACACAATAAAAGCACACAGAGCTATGGGGACTGGGTAGTGCGGATGTGCTAGATGCCATCTAGCAACCCATGTCCTCAGCTCTATACACAAAATCCCGGTGACAGGTTCCCTTTAAACCTAAAAAGAGAAACAAAAAAAACAAACATTCTAATAAGTCCTAAGTGTCAGGTAAAAAAATAAAATCATTATTTTGGTAGTAAAGAAATAAAAGAGCTGCGGTCACTAAACCACCATGTGCACAAAAATCACAAAAAGTTGCCTGGACAAATAGGCCTTTTAGACCTGGTCATGAAAGGGTTAATATTCCAGCCACACTATGACTTTTTCCTTTGTTTCCTTCCTAAACCCTCTGACCCTATACAAAGCCTAGCAGAAACGCAGTCCATTGTCCTGAAACTCCATGGACTTTAGAGGTTTGGACGGCGGTCACACACTCATCAGATGGAAATGAAATATGCCACCTACTCCTTAACCCTACAGTAGACTACGTTATTGGTCTAGTGGGAACTCTGATTTCCTCAAAAATAATCCTCATCTCTTGTCATGACCCTATATACTTCTCCTCGCCCCATCAGTATATAGATCTATTATTTATTACTATTGTTTTATAATGGCAGTATATCACATAGTACTAGAGTTAAGCCTCATTCACATGTCCTTGAGCAGGTGGTCAGTGATGCACCTGTGAAGGGTCCGTGTTGCATCTGTATTTCACCGACACTGAACAGCTGAAAAATAATTTTTAAAGTATCTCTTGTTAATGATCCGTGAAACACTGATGCCATCTGTGGTTTTCACAGACCTATAGACTATAATGGGCGTGATGGATCCGTGAACACTGACAAAATAGAGCATGCATCTGTGTTTAGAAAAAACGGACCGTGCTAACACACTGATGTGTGAATACACACATTAAAATGAATAGGGACGTGTGCTGTCTGTGGAGAACACGTACAGCACACGTCTGTGAAACTCTATCGTGTGAATGAGTCTTTTAGACTTCGGCATGTCCTGTTTTAGCCCAAGAACTCATGGGTAAGCGGTTGACTTCACACCATTCTTATAAACCACATAAGCTTGCTATCTGAGCAGTTTTTCTGACTGTCACACACCTAATTTTATTTATTGGGTTGGGGTTAACCCTAATCTAGACCACACTAGAGTTGATTTAACAAATCTTTTATCAATAAGCATATAGACAACGAAATGTATTGACTCAGATGAGAAAGAATGCTTCCCTTGTAGCGCCATCTAGTGGAGGCAGCTGCCTTGTAGTCGGTGTCCACCAGGCCTAGCAACATGACAGAAAATGGCAGCCAAACCAAGGAATTGGCCACCCATCTGCAGAGGGCTTTTTGTGGGTATTCGCCTTGGTTGACTATAGGGCAGCTCCCTCCACTCCAGAAACCTTCTCTCAGTCTAAGGCCTCATGCACACGACCGTATTTTGTTTCCGTGTCCGCTCCGTTTTTTTGGCGGATAGGATGCGGACCCATTCATTTCAATGGGTCCGCAAAAAACGCTGTCCGCATCAGTATGTCCGTTCCGTTGCTCCGCAAAAAAATAGTGCATGTCCTATTTTTTTCTAGTTTGCGGGCAAGGATAGGCATTATTACAATACAGTGGATCCGCAAAAAAAAAAAGAGCCATACGGAACGTCATCCGTTTTTTTTTTTTTTTTTTTTTTTGCGGGCCCCAAAACGCATACGGTCGCGTGCATGTAGCCTAATGCTGTTATTGAGCATGTTACTAAATCCTGACGAGACAGAGCGTTATTAGACCAAAGTGAATCCTGACAACTACAGGAACATCCCGCTACAACCAGATCCTGAGGTGTCATCCCTGATATCCCATGTTGAGATGACTGAGACCATGCTCTTCACTTAGTAGAGGGGTCAGCACAATGTCAGATAGTGTGGGGGCTCCTTGTGTCCCATGTCTGCATATGTAGTTCTGGTGTTACACATATACCTGGAGGACGAAGGTAAGGAGAAAGATGTAAAGTATTTAGAGGTATAGATTTTATTGTAAAAAGAATACAGCGGCTCACTATCAATTTGTATGGAGAGGTGCTCACCCTCAGGTCCTACCCTCAGGACCAAGGAAAGTGGTATAGTATATATAAAGATGAGGGGGCACACTCATAAGGAAAACACTTAAGGAATGATGTAAACTAGATTTAATAAACACTAAAAACAAACCCCTAAAATACACATAAAACATACATCAAGAATTATAATATATTTTGAATATGCGATATGCAGCAATCAAATGCAATAGATGGCAACAGAATAACGCCAATGTCCCACTGGTAAATATAACAATTACTGTCGTGTTGTTAATACACGATATGATGGTAATGTGACCTATGGTATTCCATTTGGGAATTTGTGGCGTCAAACTTGTTGATAATAAATGTCCCTCACTATAGATATAGCACTCTAGCCCCTTTGGGGTGATGTTATAGAGCCCGCGACACAGCGGCGAAGAACTAGTAAGTAACTCGGAGGGGGATACACGCATCTCTGTATAACTTAAACATAGGACTTTGACATCTGGTCCAGGTCACTATTAACATCTTAAGTGAACGGAGTGCCATACGTATCCAAAGGCACAGGACTTTAATGCTGAGATACCTAATCTCCAGTTGGAACATTGTCCTGAGATTTAGCACGGTGCGGACTCTATAACATCACCCCAAAGGGGCTAGAGTGCTATATCTATAGTGAGGGACATTTATTATCAACAAGTTTGACGCCACAAATTCCCAAATGGAATACCATAGGTCACATTACCATCATATCGTGTATTAACAACACGACAGTAATTGTTATATTTACCAGTGGGACATTGGCGTTATTCTGTTGCCATCTATTGCATTTGATTGCTGCATATCGCATATTCAAAATATATTATAATTCTTGATGTATGTTTTATGTGTATTTTAGGGGTTTGTTTTTAGTGTTTATTAAATCTAGTTTACATCATCCCTTAAGTGTTTTCCTTATGAGTGTGCCCCCTCATCTTTATATATACTATAGATTTTATTGTGGTCATTACGTGTTGGAGAAGTTTCATGCTCCTCAGCCTATATTTGCTCTATACAATGGCAGGTTTTTAGGGGGGGGGGGTTTCTGGATGTAGGGGGTCTCTGATCTGTATAGTTTGTGTCTAATGATGCATCGTCTTCTCTTATTAGGCACCTGAAGGATGTGGTGCTGCTGACTGCCATTGTCCAGGTCCTCAGCTGCTTTTCCCTCTACTTCTGGTACTTCTGGCTGCTGGTGAGTTGTGCAGCGTCACCTTTTATCACCCTGTAGTTACCTATAAAGCTGAACCCCAATGAATGTGTGCTGTCTGGATTTGATTTCAATACCATTCTATACCACGCAGAAAAAAGAAAACTCCAAAAAAACTGCACGCATTCCGCATTTTATGGAACCTCCGGACCATTTATTTAGTTTTTATTTTTTTAACTTTTTGTTTAACTTTTTTTTTATTTTTATTTTTTACTTACTATTAGCCCCCTTAGGGGCTAGAACCTGGGATCTTTTAATCCCTTGTCCTATTCACCCTTATAGAGATCTATTAGGGTGACTAGGACTTTACACTCCTCCTGCTGACCTGGGCTTTGTGCACACAGCAACAGGGAACTTATCATAGACTGCTTCAGCAGCGTCCTGGCTGCCATGGTAACCAATTGGAGCCCCACAATTACACTGCTAGGGCTCCGATCAGAAGCTGCCACTGCACCACCAATGATTTATAATTAAGCCATTAATTTAAGTGTAGGCAGCGGTATCGCATACCTAGCACCCGCCCTCTATGACCTGCCGCTGCGATCCCCGGCAATTAACACCTCAGGTGCCGCACCTGAGGGGTTAATTGCCTGGGATCGTTGTGCCATGTCAGAGGAAATCTACATAAGCTCCGCCCACACAGTGCTGCAGAGCGATCTGTGCCTGCAGGGAAGAGTATATGAGCTCCAGGAATGGGACAAGGTGAGTAGTTAGGGCTAGGGTCCATTCACACGTCCGTAAGTGTTTTGCAGATCCGCAAAACACTGACACCTGCAATGTGCGATCCGCAATTTGCGGACCACACATCACAGACACTATAATAGAAAATGCCTTTTCTGGTCTTCTCACGCTTTAGGGCCCCTAAAATGCCAGGGTAGTATAAATACCCCACATGTGACCCCATTTTGGAAAGAAGACACCCCAAGGTCTTTCATGATGGGCATAGTGAGTTCATGGAAGTTTTTATTTCTCGCCCAATTCCTTGGGGGACACAGGAACTCTTGGGTATAGCTCAGCTCCCTAGGAGGCGTGACACTAAGTGAAAGACTGTTAAGCCCCTCCTCCAGCAGCTATACCCTCAGCCTGGAGAGAGAGACTACCAGTTTTTTGCTTAGTGTCAAGGAGGTAAGACACTCTCTGCTCTGCAGAGCTGTCTTTGCTTGAAGTTGATTTTTATTTTTTCATTTCATTTATTTATTTTCTCTTTTTTCAACAGAGACACCTGGACCTCTCTGTTCTCCTGGGGTCGAGCTGCGCCAGTGCCGGCTATCCGCACTGCTGCCTCCCCCACTGAAGACGAGGAGGACCAGGGCAGCCCAGCTCCCCTGCATCCCGCCAGCGCAAGGGTCGCCCACATGCAAGCCCCTCTCCAGCTTCCTGCCACTTCGGTGCCAGTGGCTGAAGGGGCGTCCCTGCTGGATGGACAGAGGGTGAAGTCTTCATGATGGTGAGAGTGGCTGTTCTAGCGCTGATCCTCCTTTCCTTCTGGCTTCACTCGTTCCGTTTCCTACCTGCAGGGTGCTCTTTTCAGGCGCCTTGACGGCCCCCCCTTTGTGTGGGAGAAGTGCTGGCATCCGCTTCTCCTTGTGTTTGGCAAACTCTGTGGCGGGGGGCGGAGTTTTTTCTTCCCACTCCTTGCTTGTTCCGCCTCCTTAGTCGTCATACGTGCCTGCTTGCTCTCGCTGCAGCTCTGCTGGGACGGATCGTTTACTCTCCGGTGTTTGCTGCCTGCTGCTGCCGTCTGCTCCAGCTCTGTGACCTGGTAGGACTGTTAACCCCTTCTAGTGCAGCAGCCCCCCGGCTTGGAAATCTTCCAGCCAACATGTCTGACCCTTCAGTGCCTGCTGAACCATGGTATCATACCTGTACCGCATGTAATGCGCCCTTTCCACAAGGGCAGCCTGACCCGCATGCCAGGCCCCATTGCAGGGTCCGCCACCTGTTGTGTCACTCCCTGGCCTCTTGGATCCCCCTGACTGGGCTAGATCCCTTTCCCAGGCTGTGGTCAGTCTCACTGATGTTGTGGGCCGCCTTGCGGATGCATTGCCTTTATCGCAGCCGGATGATTCCCCTGCTGTGCCCTCCGGGTCCGCTACCCTGGCCGACCCATCTGAGTCCCTCTCTCCCAGCGACGCCTCCAGAGCCCGTCAACCCCAGAAGCGGTCCAGGGCGGAGCGCGTATCATCTTCGGATGCTTCCCTGTCACCCCCAAGGGTGCGTTCTCAGTCGGGCCCCTCCTCTTTACAGGATATGCCCTCAGAAGGGGAACTGGTTGATTTCGGATTGGGATATGGACTCTGCCTTGCCTTCTAAACTGGCTTCAGCCGTGGGCCATCTTATTGCCAATATTCGTGATACCTTCAAGATTCACGATGATCCTCCTAGTTCTGACAAGACCAGTGTTTCTTTTCTCTGCCAAAAGCAGGCGTCTGCGGTTTTCCCCCTCCATGCCGACTTCTCGTTGGTGGTTTCTAAGGCCTGGTCTCGTCCTGATGCGCGTTTTACCCCGCCTAAGAAGTTGGATATGTTATCCCTTTCCGGCGGATTGCATTACGAATTGGGCGTCACCACCTAAAGTCGACCCCCCCCCCCCGTGGCCCGTTTGTCCAAGAGCACGGCCATTCCTGTGGCGGACGGCTCCTCTTTACAATCCGCTGAGGATCGCCGTATGGAGTCCATTACCAAGGGCATCTTTGCAGCCTCCGGTTCCGCCCTCAGGCCGGTCTTTGCTTCCGCCTGGGCTGGAAAAGCGGTTTCAGAGTGGGCGTCTCGGCTGGATCAAGAGCTTGAGTCAGATATCTCCATTCAGGACCTCCGTGCCTTAGCCCAACTTATCGTTCAAGCCGGTAAATTCATCTGCGAGGCATCCCTTGATGCGGGGGCTCTCATAGCCCGTTCGTCTGCCCTGGCCGTTTCAGCTAGGAGAGAGCTTTGGCTGAAGGTTTGGACGGCGGACATGGGCGCCACTCGAGGCCGTTCCAGCTTCTCGCCCTTTAGGTCTTCCCGTAGGGCTCCCGCTCCACTTCAGGTCCATCTCCTAACCCTGCCCAGGACAGGCGTAAGAAGCCTTTTTTTCGGACCCAGCCCTCCTGGCGTAAGTCACAGCCTGCTCGCCCTCCCGCGGTCAAACAGAACCCCGCCTGAAGGCGCGCCCCCACCCACCCGGGTGGGGGGACGACTACTCCTGTTCAGGGACGTCTGGCAGGCGCACGTCTCCGACGCCTGGGCCCTCGAGGTTGTGTCTTCCGGGTACAAGCATGAGTTTGTGTCCCTCCCCCCAGTTCGGTTCTTTCGCTCCCGGAAATCGGTGGCGGCCTCCCTGGAAAAAGGAGAGTTCCTGTCCTCTATCGATATCCACGACGCTTACCTTCACATCCCGATCGCTCAGTGTTCCTGCGTTTTGCAGTGGGGACCGACCATTACCAGTTTGTCGCCCTCCCCTTCGGACTGGCGACGGCTCCTCGCGTATTCACAAAAGTCCTTGCCCCTGTCCTAGCCTTGCTTCGTTCCAGGGGAGTTTTTCTTCTTCCATATTTGGACGATCTGCTCATCAAGGCGCCCTCTCTTTCGCTGACATCCGCCAGTGTGGACCTCGCGCTGCAAACCTTGCGCCGGTTCGGTTGGATAATCAACTTTCCCAAGTCCTCACTTGTTCCGTCCAGACAGCTGGTCTTTTTGGGGAGGCTTCTGGATACAGAAGCAGTGGAGGTTCGGCTTCCATCGGAAAAGCGCCAGCTCCTTCATCATTCGGTTCGGAGCCCCCTTCTCCACCGCCGTCCTTCCTTCCGGTTGAGCATGCGGGTCTTGGGACAGATGGTGTCCTGTTTCGAAGCGATCCCCTTCGCGCAGTATCACTCCCGCACCTTTCAGACGGCTATTCTGTCTGCCTGGGACAAGTCCCAGGAGAGTCTGGATCGGCATTTTCCTACCCCCGCCCCCAGGTTCGTTCCTCCCTCCTCTGGTGGTTGCAGACCCCCCTCCAAGGGAAGTCCTTTCTGCCAATGGCCTGGTTGGTGGTTACCACTGATGCCAGTCTGCTGGGTTGGGGGGGGGGGGTGTTTCCTCCTCGGTCCGTCCAGGGCACTTGGTCTCCGTCGGAGTCCAAACTGCCGCTCAACATTCTGGAACTGAGGGCGGTTCTCCTCTCGCTCCGGCATTGGACTTCGCTTCTTCGGGGTCATCCTGTTCATGTCCAGTCGGACAACGCCACGGCTGTGGCATATATAAATCATCAGGGGGGTACTCGCAGCGCGGCGGCGATGAGGCAGGTGTCTCAAATCCTTCGCTGGGCGGAGGTTCATGTTCCAGCCCTTTCGGCCATTTACATTCCGGGGGTGGACAATTGGGTGGCGGACGACGATCGACCCGGGCGAGTGGTCTCTGCACCCCGACGTGTTCGCGTCGATTTGCCTCCGTTGGGGTCGTCCGGACGTGGTTCTCATGGCCTCCAGATTCAATCACAAACTTCCCACCTTCATGGCCAGGGCCAAGGACCCGGAGGCATACGGCGCAGACGCGCTCGTTCTTTCCTTGACGGAGTTCTCTCTCCTCTACGTTTTTCCGCCCCTTCCTCTTCTGCCACGAGTTCTTCGAAAGATCGCGGCGGAGGGCACGTCTTCGATTCTGATAACCCCGGATTGGCCTAGTCGCCCTTGGTACGCCGACCTGATGCTGCTCCTGGCAGACGCACCTTTGCCTCTGCCTCTAAGGGAAGATCTCCTCTCTCAAGGGCCGATCTTCCACCAGCATTTAGGGTCGCTACGTTTAGCGGCGTGGCTATTGAAACCGCAGTTTTGATGCGACGGGGGTTTTCTGCTGATGTGGTCCGTACCATGATTCGTGTGCGGAAACCGGCATCGTCCAGGATTTATTACCGACCCTGGCGGGCCTACCTGGGTTTCTGCGAGACCATGGATGTTCATCCTCTTCGGTTTTCCCTCCCCACGGTCTTGTCCTTCTTGCAGTCTGGTGTGGACCTGGGTTTCGGTCTCAGTACCCTAAGGGGTCAGATCTCAGCGCTTTCGATCCTCTTCCAGCGCCCTCTGGCTCTGCTCAGTCCGGTTAAGACCTTTCTCCAGGGGGTTGCTCACTATGTTCCCCCATATCGCTCTCCCGTTCCGTCTTGGGATCTTAATGTTGTGCTTGCGGCCTCCAGTCTTCCCCCTTCTGTGGAAGGTTTCCCTTCGCTTGTTGTCTTGCAAGATTTTTTTCCTCGTTGCCATCACGTCTCTTCGGCGCGTGTCTGAATTGGCGGCACTTTCTTGCGCGGAACCCCTCTTGGTCTTCCACCAGGACAAGGCGGTTCTCCGCCTGGTGCCGGATTTCCTTCCGAAGGTGGTGTCCGCTTTTCACCTTAATGAGGACATTGTCCTTCCTTCTCTTTGCCTGTCCCCTTCTCATCCTCTGGAACGGGAGCTTCACCGCCTGGATGTTGTTAGGGCCCTGAGGATCTACCTGGATGTGACTGGACCCTTTCGGCGCACGGACTCTCTATTTGTGGTCCCGGAAGGTCCGCACAGGGGGCTGACGGCGTCCAAGGTGGTTATTGCCCGCTTCATCAAGATGGCTATTGCTGAGGCTTACCGTGCTGGGGGCAGGGAGCCGCCCTTTGGTGTTACCGCTCATTCTACCAGAGCGGTCGGGGCATCCTGGCCTCAGCGGAATCAAGCTTCGGCTGAACAATTGTGTAAGGCGGCCACCTGGTCTTCTTTGCACACTTTAAAGTTCTACAGGGTGAACACTTATGCATCGGCGGATGCTGCTTTGGGCCGCTTGGTCTTGCAGGCGGTGGTTTCTTGATGCCTGCGGTGGTTTAATTCATCTTGGGTTGTAGTCCCTCCCCCTTTTTGGACTGCTTTTGAACGTCCCAAGGTTTCCTGTGTCCCCCAAGGAATTGGGCGAGAAAACTAGATTTTTGTATAACTTACCAGTAAAATCTCTTTCTCGCTCTTCCTTGGGGGACACAGCACCCACCCATTGTTTTCGGTTACCATTACGGTTTGGTTGCCCTGTTGGGTATTTGACTTGTTTGGTTTTTGTTCGGTTGGTCCTTGCCTTTGTTTTAACTACTTGGGCACGCAACTGGTAGTCTCTCTCTCCAGGCTGAGGGTATAGCTGCTGGAGGAGGGGCTTAACAGTCTTTCACTTAGTGTCACGCCTCCTAGGGAGCTGAGCTATACCCAAGGTTTCCTGTGTCCCCCCCAAGGAAGAGCGAGAAAGAGATTTTACTGGTACGTTATACAAAAATCTTTTTTTTTTTTTTTTGGTCACAAGTTAGTGGAATATGAGACTTTGTAAGAAAAAAACTAAAAAATACATCATTTTCCGCTAACTTGGGACAAAAAATAAAAACTTCAATGAACTCACTATGCCCATCAGCGAATACCTTAGGGCAGTGATGGCGAACCTTTTAGAGACAGAGTGCCTAAACTGCAACCCAAAACCTAATTATTTATCACAAAGTGCCAACACAGCAATTTACCCTGAATACTACAGTCCAGTATAGTGCATCTTCCATGTACTTTATTATTTAGCTATAATAGCCTGCCTACATTCAGTGCGCTGCCTGTGCTGTTCATAGTGCGTCCTGTGCTCAATGAATGGCAGGAAAAGTCTAAGGCATATTGGTACACCATAGACTTTTTCCAGGGTGCGGGTGCCCACAGAGAGGGCTCTGAGTGCTGCCTCTGGCACCCGTGCCATAGGTTCGCCATCAGTGCCTTAGGGTGTCTTCTTTCCAAAATGTGGTCATTTGTGGGGTGTTTGTACTGCCCTGGCATTTGAGGGTCTCCGCAATCATTACATGTATGGCCAGCATTAGGAGTGCTATTCTCCTTAAATTGAGCCTCTGGGCTGAAAGAAAAAATGAACGGCACAGATTTCTTCATTCGCATCGATCAATGTGGATGAAAAAATCTCTGCCAAAAAAAGGAGGGGAAATGCGTCTGCCAGGACATAGGAGCTCCGCCCAACATCCATACCCACTCAGCTCGTATGGCCTGGCAAACCCGACTTCTCCATTCAAATCATTCGATGTGGATGAAAAAAATCATTGCCAGGTTTTTTTTGTGTTTTTTTTTTCATATACAAAGTGTTTGCCAAAGGATATGAACACCACCGCCCCCTCAGTTCATAAGCCTCGGCAAACATATCTTTTTTTACTGCAGAGGCGAAATCTCGTCTTGCAGCGCCGCATACACCGACTTTTGTGTTCATCGGTTGTTCCACCTAGAAGGTAAAAAAAAAAAAAAAAACAGGCCGCAACGCAATAAATTTATTAACGTGAACTTTATAATAACATTTGAACAGAACATTAACTTTATTGAACTTTTGGAACAGAACATTAACTTTTTTGCTTACCGGTGATCTTTTATTTATTTTTTACCTTTTTATATAGGACAAACCTCATGGGACAATGTGCAAAGCGCAAATCGCCCAGAGAGGTGGCGAAGTACATTATGCACTTTGTCCCAGGTGAAAGGAGAGGTTTGCAGCAGCTGTGAGTGAAAGGGCCCTAACAGCCCTGTGTGCCTGTCCTGTGAAATGCAATCCCTATGCTAGGTGTACCTGTGTGTGGTACTTCCGGAAACACTCCCCTAAGCATAGGGCAGGGTGGTCAGGGCAGTCAGGACATACCATCGTCTGGTCCTGCGGGAAAGTAAATAAGGAGCCAACATCTGGTCATTGAAGTCCACCCCTCCCATGAGCGAATTATAGTCGTGGACCGAGAGGGGCTTTTCAATGACACTGGTTGCTCGTTCAATTTGTATTGTCGTGTCTGCGTGAATGGAGGAGAGCATGTAAACGTCACGCTTGTCTCTCCATTTCACCGCAAGCAGTTCTTTGTTACTCTCCCCCCTTGCAAGACAGGTGGTAACGAGCCGTTGGGGGAAGCCCGGGCGACTAGGTCGCGCGGTGCCACAGCAGACAATCTGTTCTAGGAACAAATGCCTGAAGAGGGCACACTTGTGTAGAAATTATCCACATAAAGATGGTACCCCTTGCCAAATAAGTGTGACACCAAGTCCCAGACTGTCTTCCCACTGCTCCCCAGGTAGTCAGGGCCACCGACCAGCTCCAGGGTCTGATCTTTACCCTCATAGAGCCGAAATTTGTGGGTATAGCCTGTGGCCCTTTCACAGAGCTTATGCAAGTTGACCCCATACCGGGCACGCTTGCTTGGGATGTATTGTTTGAAGCCAAGGCGCCTGGTAAAATGTATAAGGGACTCGTCTACGCAGATGTTTTGCTCAGGGGTATACAAATCTGCAAATTTCTGGTTGAAGTGGTCTATGAGGGGCCGAATTTTGTGGAGCCGGTCAAAAGCTGGGTGGCCTCTGGGACGAGAGGTGCTGTTGTCGCTAAAGTGCAGGAAACGCAGGATGGTCTTAAATCGTGTCCTGGAAATGGCAGCGGAGAACATGGGCATGTGATGAATTGGGTTCGTGGACCAATATGACCGCAATTCATGCTTTTTTGTTAGGCCCATGTTGAGGAGAAGGCCCAGAAAATTTTTAAATTCGGAAACTTGGACGGGTTTCCACAGGAAAGACTGGGCATAAAAGCTTCCCGGGTTGGCGGCTATAAATTCAGTGGCATATCGGTTTGTTTCTGCCACGACTAAGTCCAATAGCGCCGCAGTCAAGAACAGCTAAAAAAAAAAAAAAAAAAGTGCCGAACCGATCTGAGCTGTCTCAACCCGAACTCCAGACTGGGTGGTGAAAGGGGGAACTACTGGTGCGGCTGAAGTTGGGGGCTGCCAATCGGGGTTTGCCAGCACCTCAGGGACTCTACGGGCCTGTCTGTGCGGTGGCTGCGACGGGGTAACTACTGCACGTGCCACCTTACCTGCTTCAACTGCCCTTCTGGTGCTCGCCACTTCACCATGTTGTACGGCAGTGCTGGTACTAGGTCCAGGATGGGCTGCGCTGCTGGTGTATGCCTCACCATGTAATCCGACAGCACCAGCCCCACTCTGCTGCCCTTGAAGCGGATCCTGTGCAACCTGTGGTCTAACAACACGGGGCCGGGTACGCCTGGTGGTATCGGGGACCTCAACCTCCTCGTCTGAACTTTGGGTCAGACTGCCACTGCTTTCTACAGGTTCATATTCTGACCCGCTGGATTCGTCAGATGAGGGTTCCCATTCCTCATCCGACTGGGTCAGAAGCCTGTAGGCCTCTTCAGAAGAATACCCCTTATTTGCCATTTGGTCAACTAAATTTAGGGGGTATTCTCTGAGACTACCCAGTAAAAAAAGCAAGCCTGTCTTACAAATGGGAGGCTAGCGAAGTACCGGAAGCCGCTGCGATTGATAAAAATAATCAAAACTGTTTTTTTTTTTTTATCGCCGCAGCTCTTGTAAAGTGATTGTGCAGTAATAAAAAAAAAATATTTTGTCACTGTGGCAGGGTGGGCGTGGGTGAACGCACGTGTGGGCGACCGATCAGGCCTGATCGGGCAAACACTGCGTTTTGGGTGGAGGTCGATCTAAGGTGACACTAATATAGATCTGACTGTGATCAGTTCTGATCACTTACAGATACTATAAAAGTACAAATGCTGATTAGCGATACGGTGGGCTGGGCGCTAACCGACGCTAACTACCTACCAAAGGGGCCTAAACTATCCTAAAACCTAACAGTCAGTCAATACTAGTGGGGAAAAAGTGAGTATACACTGATCACTTTTTTCCGTTTCACTAGTGATTGACAGGGGCGATCAAGGGGTTAATTGGGGTGATGGGGGGGGTGATCTGGGGGCTAAGTGCTGTGTTGGGTGTACTCACTGTGATGTGTGCTCCTCTGCTGGAATCAACCGACGAAAAGGACCAGCAGAGGAGCACAGATGCCATTTAACACATTATATTTATAAATATAATGTGTTAACTGGCTTCTGATTAGTTTTTTTGAAAATCAGCCTGCCAGCGACTATCATTGGCTGGCAGGCTGATGACGAACTTGTCCTTTAACTTTTGCCGGCCCGCGATGCGCATGCGCGGGCCGGCTCTGCCCGAAATCTCGCATCTCGCGAGATGACGCCCCGGCGCGTCCAGGAGATATAACAGGGCCACTGCAAAGACGCAATCCTGCGTACGGGCGGTCCTGTAGTGGTTAAAGAAAGTGACCCAGCATTTTGCTAAGAGAATCAGTCACTTATTTATGTTGCCCTTAGTTAGGACACCATAAAACTGGTGACAGGTTCCCTTTAAATGTTTGGCCTTTTAGTAAATTAGAGAGAAGGGTTATTAGATGACCAGCACAAAGTAAAAGTCCAATTCTGACAGCTAGAAAAACTGTTAACCCTTTGTGATACAACGGCTCTATATATATATAGATAGATGTTCTCATTTTATTAGGAGTAAACAGCACGAGTACGGTTTAGATAAGGCATGATGTTTGCCCACGCAGGGGCCATAAAGAATGTCACAAATACATGGAATGTAACAGATCAATTAAGGTGAGGTTACAATAAGATTGCGGAGGAAAAAGGGACAGTACATCAGGCACACTACTATGATCAGAAAGAGCTGACTAAAGATTAATTGGGTTGTCAGGCCTAATCATCGGCTGCTGAGTACATATGTGTTGCGCGCAGAGTTAATGGGGATGAGCACCACTCACCCCATACCTTTTTGAAACTTCTGTGCGCACCCTCTGTGTTTAAAAACAAAGTTCTCCATAGAGACTGTGATTTACTAGTGAAATCCATTGCCCTAGTGTAGGACGTCTATCCCCCATCCATCATATAGCTGTGGCCTTCCTGGCGAGAAACAAAGCCTCCCCCAGAAAGATTCTATGGTAATGCGACCAGGACTCCTCGGCCAATACACCCAGGATACACAATTTGGGACATAAGGGTACTGTTACGGGGTCCATGGTAGAGAGACCCTCTAACACCGCTGTCCAGAAATGACGAATTGTCTCACATTCCCAGATCATGTGCCAGAAATCAGCACTTTCATTCTCGCACCTGTGACTCAATGGCTCAATATTTTAATAAATGAGTAAAATGCAATTATAAAAATAATTGCTGCCAAAGGTGTCCATAGCCTTTAAACTGTTGAACTCTCACACAAACAGAAACTTTCAGCTCTTTTCAAGCACAATACATTTCCTTCATGAAATGCACATCCAGTTTTAACATTAAACTTTGATTTACTTGTTCCCAATGAAAAGGCCTTGATCTCCAAATGTATTTTCACTTTAACCTGTGTTCAGGGCAATGTCTCTCTAGAAGTGGAGGTTTGGAATAGATCACAGCAAGCAGACTGGGTGCTGGCAGAATTGCATGATTGTGAGTTGTTGGGTTGTGTAACTTGCAGTAAAGGCGGCCAGAGATGCTGGGTGTGATTGATTGGAAGAACTGATGATCTTTTTCCTTTGTCTTCCCCTATTCGTGGTGGTTGTGATATCGTTTGACTGTATTCCCTTGTTTTGCAGGCCCCAGGACGTGCACTTTATCTACTCTGGGTGAATGTTCTTGGCCCATGGTTCTCAACCGATTCATCCTCAACTGCTCCTCCAGAACAGAATGAAAAGCGTCAACGACGCCAGGAAAGGCGGCAGATGAAACGCTTCTGAGCACAGCCCAAGGACTCATGAGTAAATAGACATTGTCAGATCCTGTTCCTCATGTCTGAACTGATGGAGGATTTTCTATGCAAGACTTCCAGTGGTTACTGACAGAGGGTCCTATAAGGAGATGCCATCCAATACTGGCCACAATAAAGTGTTCACAGCACAATCGCCGATCATTCCTTACCAGGATGGTTCCAAAGTAAGGATGACTTACAAATAATGTATATCTGTCATGGTGCAGCGGTTCCTTGTGGTCTTCACTTAGGGAAATTATACAGGGGGAAACTGTATCACTCATGGGCAATGTTTAACCCCTTCCATACTACAATCAGTCTATATACATGCTAATTACACATGCCCCGTGCAGCTAGCACGTGTATAGACGTCAGGCAGCTCTTCAATCCAAACGCTGCAAGCTTCGAACAGCGTACAGTCCAGTAATGCCGGCAAGGGACCAGAGTGGTCCCTTGCCGGCAATCGATCCGATTGGTTAGTCTGTGCAGACTAACCAATCGGATCGCGGCAGTGAAAAAGTGCCTGTTCCAGTCTCTGATCTGCGCTCTGCAGATCAGAGCCTGAAATCAGGTAATGTGTGCTGAGCCCCCTGATCTGTGCGCCTCCAACCCCTGCATGCATCCTGCCCCATCTGTGCCCCCTCCATGCTGGCCGTGCCCCCCCCCCCTTTACCGCACTGCCCCATCTGTGCCCCCTGCCCCCGATGTGGTCCCCCTGCTTTATTTGATGTTGGCGGCTCCATTCCTGAGCCACTGACACTCTGCTTTAACCTGTTAGATGCAGTGGAATCCATGGGGTTAATAGAGGGAGGGGGCTCCCTCTCTCAACCATCGGGGCTGCCTCGCTGTGATGGCAGCACCTGATGATTGCCATGGCAACCGGACACTTTGCAAAGGCGTCCGGTGTTGCCATCTACAGGACATCTGATACTTTGCAATGCAAGAGCATTGCAAAGCATAGTACATCCATCAGCCCCACTGGATCTTCAAGATCCAAGTGGGACTTGATAAAAAAAAGAATAAGTGAAAATAATAAAAGTAAAAAAAGTAAAAATAAATTGCCTTTTCCTATTAAAAATGAAAAAGAAAAAAATACACATATTAGTTATCACCACGTCCGTAACGACCGTCTTTATAAATATCACATGATCGACCACTTCTGATTAAACACCATAAAAAATAAAAACTGTGGCATTTTTGTCACCTTACACCACATAAAGTGCAACACCGAGCGATCAAAAAGGCGTATGGCCCACAAAATAGTACTAATCAGTCATCTCATACCGCAAAAAATGATACCCTATTTAAGACAATCGCCCCAAAAATATAAAAGCTATGGCTCTGACTATGGAGACACTAAAACATTTTTTTTGTTTAAAAAATGCTATTATTGTGTAAAACTTAAATAAGAAAAAGTAGACATATTGGGTATCGACACGTCCGTAAGGATCTGCTCTATAAAACTGTCACATGACCTAACCCCTCAGATGAACGCTGTAAAAATAAAAAAATAAAAACAGTTCCAAAACATAAAAAGTGTAATAATGAATGAGCAAAAATCCTATGTACCCAAAAATGGTACCAATAAAAACCTCAACTCTTTCTGCAAAAAACGAGCCCCTGCACAAGATGATCGGCAGAAAAATAAAAAAAAAATGGCGTTCAGAAAATGGACACACAAAAACATTATTTTTCAAAAATGCTTTATTATGTAAAACTCAGAGTAGACATATTTTGATATCACTGCGTCTGTAACAACCAGCTCTATAAAAAATAGCACATGATCTACCCTGTCAGATGAATCTTGTAAAATATAAAAAATAACAAAACTGTGCCAAAATAGCAATTTTTTGGATTACCTTGCCTCACAAAAAACTTAATATAGAGCAATTAAAAATCATATGTACCCCAAAATAGTACCAATAAATCTGGCATCTTATTCCCTAGTTTCCAAAATAGGGTCACTTTTGGGGAGTTTCTACTCAAAATCTGCCTTCCAAAAACCATGCAGCGCTCCTTTTTCTTCTGCGCCCTGCCGAGCGCCCTTACATCAGTTTATGACCACATGTGGGGTGTTTCTGTAATTCGCAGAATCAGGGTAATAAATATTGAGTTTTGTTTGGCTGTTAACCCTCAATGTGTTAAAGGAAAAAATCTTATAATATGGAAAATCTGCCCAAAAAGTGAAATTTAGAAATATATAATCTCCTTTTTCCTTTTAATTCTTTTGGTACACCTAAAGGGTTAACAAAGTTTGTAAAATCAGTTTTGAGTAACTTGAGGGGTGTAGTTTCTACAATGGGGGTATCCACTATGTAAGCCCCCACAAAGCGGGGCTTCAGACCTAAACTGGTCCTTAAAAAGTGGGTTTTGGAAATTTTCTTCTAAACTTCTAAGCTTTGTAACATCCTAAAAAAAACAAAATTACATTTCTAAAATGATGCCAACATAAAGTATACATATGGGGAATGTTAAGTAATAAATGTTTTATGAGGAATCCCTTTCTGTTTTAAAGGCAGAGAAATTTAAATTTTGAAAATTGTGAATTTTTCCAAATTTTTGGTAATTTGGGGATTTTTTCATAAATAAAGGTGAAATATATTGACTCATATTTATGACTGTTATGAAGTACAATGTGTCACGAGAAAACAATCTCAGAATGGCTTGGATAAATAAGTGTTCCAAAGCTATTACCACATAAAGTGACGCATGTCAGATTTGTACAATTTGACCTGGACACTGGGGCATCAATGACCCTTGGTCATGAAAGGGTTAATTAGAATGAGGACTATAAGAACCTCTCTTCAGAGTGAAGACGCTAGTCTTTGTCCAGGATTGTGATTTTGACCCATGTGTCTGAGAAGTCAATGAATTGCTCCATTTAGTACCTTTCTTCACTCAGAACCAATTTCCTCCACTGCGACTTTTGTAAGTACGGTGAGTCCAGGGTTAGTAGTTTTTAGTAGACTTTTTTTACGTTGCACTTCATGACTGCCGATAGACTATAAGCTTCCAGGCAGTCGGGATTAATCTCTGAATGGACATTTTTGAACGTCCATTCAGAGATTGCAGCTGCACGCTAATTGTGCAGCTGCTGAGCGGGGGGGGGGGGGGGGGCCCCATAGTCAGTGACAGCAGGGCTCCCCAAAGAAAATGCTATGCCCTCCAGTATCTCGCTCACTAAGTTATAGTAGGCGGAGTCTGCCCTTGTACTTCTGTAACGCTGGCCAATCTCATTGCAGAGCTCACAGCCTGGGAGAAAATAACCTCCCAGGCTGTGAGCTCTGCGCTGCGATTGGCCAGCGCTAGAGCAGAACAAGGGTAGACTCCGCCTACCATAACTTAGTGACTGAAATCTCCGCCTACTATAACTTAGTGAGCGGAGATACCGGAGGGCATAGCAGGAGAACGGAGCGCACCTGGGGATAATAGTAAGTGCAGTGAGATCCCCGGGCGCCGCTCTACATGTCTGTATACTTAGTTCACATTGTAATAATCGGTGAAAGGTCCTCTTTAACTGTCCCTCAGAGGTCTTGTAGGAGCTTATGGTGGACATAGTGTAAAACAACAAAAAAGCCTTTCGTAAACATAAAAGAAAAAAAAAGCAATTTTTTGTCATCACCTTGCCTCACAAAAAACATAATATGAACTGATCAAAAAGTCTTATGTACTCCAGAATAGTACCAATGGAAACACCACCTCGTCCCACAAAAAACAAGTCCACATACAAAACCATGGCTATAAGAAAATGGGAAAAAATAAAAAATAAAGACATATTGGGTATCGCTGCGTCCGACTGGCTCTATAAAAATATCACATGATCTACCCCATCAAGTCAAAACAGCTTTTTTTTTTTTTTTGGCACCTCGTCTCCCAAAAAAACATAATATCAAGTCATCAAAAAGTCTTATGTATCCTAAAATGGTACGGATAAAAAAATAAAATAAAAAACGAGTATTGTCTGTCCCACAAAAGGAAAAATAAAAATGTCATGGATATTAGCATATGGTGATGCAAAATTTGCAGATTTTTCATAAAAAGGGATTTTATTAGAGATGACCGAATTTCATATTTTGAAGTTCTTTCACTCTTCGTATAGTTTTTATTGGCACCATTTCAGGGTGCATTTGGCTTTTTATCTCATTTTTTGAGATGTGAGGTGGGCAAAAATTGAAATAGTCATTTCTTTATTTTTTTTATTTTTTTTGGAGGTTCACCATGTGGTATATACCACAACTATTCTGTAGATTAATACAATTATAGTGATACCAAATGTTATAAATATGTTTTACTACTTTAGCATAATATCTAGAGATGAGCGAATATTTGCTTATGAAATTCGTTCACACTTTGTTTGTTGGTAAAAGGTGAATTGCGTTATGGATTCCATAAAGCAATTCTATGATGGAATGCATAACTGAATGCCTTTAGAGGACTCCCCTGCATAATGGAAACGGGACGGATACGTTTTGCAGGCCATAAACTTCTATGATGACGGAATGCCACTAAAGGCCATTTATGCATTCCGTCATAGAATTGTGTTATGGTCCGTGGTAATGGAATCCATAACACTATTCACCTTTTACCAACAAACGAAGTATGAACGAATTTCATGAGTAAATTTTTGCTTATCTCTAGATATTCTGCTAAAGTAGTAAAATAAATATATATATATATATATTTTTGTATCACTATAATTGTATTAATCTACAGAATAGTTGTGGTATATACCACATGGTGAACCTCAAAAAAATAAATAAATAAGAAATGACTATTTCAATTTTTGCCCACCTCACATCTCAAAAAATGAGATGAAAAAGCCAAATGTACCCTGAAATGGTGCCAATAAAAACTATAGACTGTCAGGCAAAAAATAAGCCCTCCCATAGTAAAGTCAACAAAAAGATTTTTTTTATCTATGTCTCCTGAAAACTATTTCAGCAAATCACATGTTACAAAATCCAGATGCCTTCCTAGTATGTAATTTTTCCTTTTCACAGCCTAGTGTGATACATTCTATGAAACTCCTTTTCGCTATACCCCATTGGGTGGTGTAGTTTCCAAAATGTGTTCACTTTTTGGGGCTTTTCACTGTAGGAGTACCTCAGTGTCTCTTCAAATGCAACATGGTGCCTACAGACCATTCCAGCAAAATCTGTCCTTCTGAGCCCTGCCAGACGGCCTGTACTTTCTGCAGCAGTTTTGGCATCTCAGGGTAATTCTTCAGGAACCTCTGCACCACCACCAAATTCAGCACATGCGCCAGGCAAGGGATGTGCTTCAAACTGGCTAGTCCTAGAGCTGCTACGAGATTGCTCCAATTGTCACACACCACCGGGCCGGACTTGGGGTTCAGTGGCACTAACCACTTGTGGGTCTGTTCTTCGATGCCTGTCCACATCTGCATGGGGTGTTTTCCCCTCCCTCCTCCCCAAACAGAGAAGTTTCAAAACAGCCTGCTGTCACATCCCCCTAGCTATGCTGAAGTTGGTGGTGCAGGTGTTCCGCTGACCGGAACAGGAGGAGGCACCGAGAAATGTCCAGCAATTCTCGGTGGTGGTAGGACATGCGCCAAACTGCTGTCTGCCCTAGGTCCAGCCACAGCTCGTGGTTTGCGGTTAGATGCTGGACAATGCAGGTGGCACTCGGGTTTAGAATTATATGCCTCGCTTCAGGCTCTGACTGCACAGCGTGCAAACTACCTGTGTCTTGTTATCAGCACATTGCCTGAAGAACTGCCACACCAGGGAACTCCTTTGAGCTGGCTTTGGTGTGCTAGGTCTCTTGGCAGTAGCAGGCGTACTGTCTGCTGTTGTTTTGCACCCTTCTCCCTCTTTTGCTATGCAGCTGGCTCTGCATGACCACCAGCTCTTCCTCCAAACTGTACACATCATTGGCATGACCTGTATGACATGTCAGGTCTAGGACCTCATCGTTCTCCACATCATCTTCCACACACTCCTCATCCTTGCCCTCTTTCCATGGCTGCACAGTGCAGAAAGCCCCAGCAGTTGACACCTGTGTTTCATCAGAGATGTGCTGCGGTGGTTCTCCCACGTACTCATCCTCAAACATAAGTGGTTGGGCATCAGTGCACTCAATCCTGTCACTTCTGGGGCAGGGCTAGGTGGATGGGCCACAAAAATTATGATTACACTTACCGGTAATCGGATTTTCCAGACCCCACAACAGCACCACAGAGAGAGAGGGATCCACCCCCCAGGGACAGGAAACCTACAGAATAAAAAGGTGGAGCCTTTCTACCCCTTCAGTGGATTTCAGAGCAAGAGAGGGACTCCTACACAATTAATCATTCTGCACAAGCATATAGACAATATAACCAATATTTTTTTATTTTAGTTTTTGCTACTCCATGTGAAAACACACAACCCATCACCAAGGGAGGGAATTAGGAAGGGTGCTGTCATGGGGTCTGGAAAATCCGATTACTGGTAAGTGTAATCATCATTTTCCCCCTCCCCCACGACAGCACCACATAGAGAATTACAGAGGAATAGAACCCTTCCTAGGGAGGGGCCACTGCTTGTAAAACTTTTCCTCTGATCTATCCTTCGGTAGAAGAGTGCAGATCCAAAAGGTATTGACGGAAAAAGGTACAAGGTGAAGACCACGTGGCCGCTTTAGGCTACTTTCACACAATGGGTTCAAAGGGTGCCTTGGTTAAGGAATTAAGCACAAGATTAAGATCCCACGGGGTGACGAGACTGGCGTCATCCTATCAACTGCTTTAAAAAAAATTAATGATCCATGGATTTGAGGCAAAGTTTTGTTCAAATAGTACCGACAGGGCAGAGATCTGTACTTTAAGAGTACTTTTTGCCAGTCCTAATGAAAGACCGTTCTGTAAAAATTCCAGGACCTGGGAAATAGGAACAGATAAAGGTAAATTTTTGGGGTTAAGATTCCCAAAATCTATAAAACTTCCAGGTTCTAGCATAGATTGAAATAGTCACAGGCTTTCTGCTTTTAAGCAAAGTCGCAATGAGTTCCTGAGAGTACCCCTTCCTGATCAATAAGTTCCTTCCTCTCAAATTCCAAGCAGTCAGATGGAGACCACTGACTGCTGGATGAAAAACCGGACCCTGGGACAGCAGATCCGGGATGTCTGGTAGAATCCAGGGGTCTTATGCCGACATGGTCCGGAGGAGAGTAAACCATGCCTTCTTGGGCCAGAAGGGGCAATGAGGATAACCCTTGCTTTGTCCTTCCTGATATTTTTCAGGACTACTTGGAGCAACTGGAAGGGGGGAAAGGCATAGGCTAGGGGAAAGTTCCACTTCAGAACTTTCCCTGGGATTTAGCGAGCAAAATAGGTCTACTTTCTGTTTGGTTCAAGCCAGAACAAGATCTATCATCGGCATGCCCCAAGACTTTGTGATCATGGGTAAATATTGAACTGTTCAGGGACACTCCCCCTTGCTTCAAGGGGTACCTGCTTAGGAAGTCTGTGTAACTATTCTCGTTCCCTTTTATATGGAGAGCTGATACATGACTAACTTGTTTTTCTAATATTCCTAGCAATCTTCTCGCTTCCCACCCCAGGGTTATCGATCTCGTTCCCCCCTGGTGATTCAAATATGGTCACCTGATTGTCTGAGAGAATTTTCACGGGACCCGAGCCTAGAAGGCACTGATAAGCTTTCACAGCCAGTCTTACCGCCACTAATTCTTTCCGATTGGAAGAGAACAATCTCTGACTTGGGGACCATACTGTAACCAGATATGTGGATGGATATTTCATACATTGCTACAAAATATACAGTAGAATACAGCAGCACATACCTCCTACAGCCAGTGACATCTCCTGTGATGTAGATTCTTTCCTCAGCCTTCATTCGGAGATAAGACCGCCATGACACCTTCTTTCAGCCGTGTCTCATCTCTGCTGAGTTTCACAGAAAAAAAATATTAGATTCCTTATTTTACTATCGTCCTCCTCCTCCTGATGCCTCAACACTGTCATCCTGCTGCCCCCCAATACTGTGGTAGAGCCAGACAGATAGTTCCCCATAATATCATGCTCCCAAACTGTCCTCGATGGTAATAGTGTTCCCTACACCAGTGTTTCTCAACTCCAATCCTTAGGGACTACCTGCCGGTCATGTGTTCAGAATTTCCTTAGTATTGAACAGGTGATATAATTAGTATCAATGCATCAGTACTTACCACAGGTATTCATTCTGTGGGATATTCTTACATCATGACCGGTAGGTCGCTCTCACTCGCACAGTTTTGAAGCTACAGTCCCCAAACTCGGATCACATATTGTTGGTGTCACCCCGAACAAAATGTGGGGGGGGGGGGGGGGGAGAGAGACACCCAAAGTGGGCAGAGCTAGCAACGGCCAATGAAAATTTAGCAATTTTCTATACGCTACTCCTCCCACAGTTTTAGGAGTACAATTACCAAACTTTGCACACTTGTTCGGCACATACCCGAATAAGTTGTTTGTGCTTTGTTAAGCGATCCCACCCTCCGGGCCCCTGGGGCGGCCTCTCGAAGACCCCATTTTTTTTCCCATAGACTTTCATTGGAAAAATTTAAACTTTTGCCACTCGTACAGCTTTTAAGTTAAATTCGCCAAACTTGCATCACTTAGTCATGGGGTCAACCTGAAAATTTCTGTCACATTTTGGGGACTCTAAAAAGTGGGCAGAGCCACAAACAACCAATAAGAATTTTCCTATTGACTTCAATGAGAAAATTGAAATTGCTGCTATTCTCACAGTATTTAAGCCAGAATACCCAAACTCTGCACTATTGTTCAATGGGTGACTGAAGTTAAACTGTATAAAAAGTGGGTGGAGTCTACAACAGCCAATCAAATTTCAGCCATTAGTTTAAATGGGAAATGGCAGGGTCCTGAAACTTGGCACAGTTGGTCCCTGGAGGACTGTGAGAATGTCGTTTTAGGGTACTTTCACACTTACGTTTTTCTTTTCCGTCATAGAGTTCCGTCACAGGGGCTCTATACCAGAAAAGAACTGTCTTCTGAATGGTATCCGTTCAGTTTGCATCAGGATGTCTTCAGTTCAGTCGTTTTTGACTGATCAGGCAAAAAAGAAAACCGCAGCATGCTACGGTTTTCTCTCTGGCGAAAAAAACTGAAGACTTGCCTGAACGCTGGATCCGGCATTTTTTTCCCATAGGAATGTATTAGCGCCGGATCCGGCATTCAGAATACCGGAATGCTGGATCCGTCGTTCCGGCATGCGCAGATTGGTAAAGATGTACAAGACGGATCCGTCGGTCCGCATGACAAGCGGAGAGACGGATCCGTCCTTGCAATGCATTTGTGAGACGAATCCGGATCCGTCTCACAAATGCTTTCAGTCAGCGGCAGATCGGTGGATCCGGCGGGCAGTTCTGACGACGGAACTGCCCGCCAGATCACACTGCCGCAAGTGTGAAAGTACCCTTATATGGGAAAATTTAAATTACTGCCGCTCTTTGACTGTCAATGGCCTCAAATTTGGCAGTCAGTCAGTTATTGGGTGACTTGGGTTCAAATTTTAAAAAGTTGGTTGGAGCCACAAACAGCCAATCAGATTTCAAGCCAACATCCTGTGGATTCTTCAGAAACGACACCATCTAGTATTATTATTATTATTATTATTATTAATAGAGAGGGGGCCTTTATATATCACAATACTAATACAGAGGGGGCCATTATAATAATAATATAGAGGGAACCATTATAATAATACAGAGGGGGTCATTATAATAATAATACAGAGGAGGCAATAATAATATTACAGAGGGGGCCATTATATATCATAATACTAATAAAGAGGGGGTCATTATAATAATAATAATACAGAGGGGGAAATAATAATATTATGACCAACCCCCTCTGTATTACTATTATTATGCCCCCCTCTGTGTTATTATGGCCCCCTCTTTATTAGCATTGTCATATACAATGGCCCACATTTTTTCTACATAATTGCCGCCTTGGTATGCTTCCTCTTTTGTGGTATTGATAATGCCCCCCTCCTCCATAGTGCCCCGATTGCTGCCTGCCTTAGGGTACTTACATAAAAATAAATACTCGCCTCTCTTCCTCACTGCTTCTGGACTGAGTTTGCGCATCCCGGCGCAGGCGCTCAAGAACACATCACTGTGGCCTCCTGCACCGAGTCATCACATCATCCCGCGAGACCCGGCGCAGGGGGTCACAGTGAGGTAATCGCGATCTCCTGCGCCGCTATACTGCCTCATAGGCTTCAGGCAGAACGGAGGGGACGGGAGCCATAGGCTCCTAAGGCCCTTATTGAAATGCCTGCTGCCCGGTGTCCCCTGCAATTTGGCAGCCTACCCTTAATCATTTTCTGTCTGGCACCTTCCATTCCTGTTTTATTAATATGTGCACATTTTTATGAACAGGAAAAACTCTCTTTTTTTTCTCTGTTCCAGACGACTGAACATTTAATCTTCTACTGACCTTTCAACTTTGTCATCAAATAGATTCATAGTTGCTCTAACTGCTTTAGGCTACTTTCACACTTGCTGTGATGTAAGATGCTGTGTGTCATCCACAGATGCCCCCCATAACAGTGCCATCCACAGATGCCCCCATAAGTGTCATCCTCAGACCCCATAACAGTGCGTCAACCACAGATCCCCCATAATAGTGTCATCCACAGACCACCATTATTTCAAAACCCACCAAAAGCACACCTTTTAGTTCAGAATATTTTTTTTTCTTCTTACTTTCCTCCTCAAAAACCTAGGTGTGTCTTATAAGGCGAAAAATACGGGTAATTGTCTTTGGTTATTGCCAAGAACCCGTTTCCTTTATGAGATGTACAGGTCTCAGTTTCCCAGTCTATATCTGCGGAGTTCCCCCATAATAACCACCTCATTATGATTTGCCGCCTCGTCTGTCTCGTTTAGTAGCAGATTTTCTGTGGACTCCGGTATATTAGGTGGTTTATAGTAAACTCTTATTAGTAATTTATTATTGTTTTTAGCGCCATGTATCTCTCCCCACAGCGACTCCACATGTCCATGTCCCTCACTTATATCTTCCCGGAGTGTGGGCTTTAGACAGGACTTTACATAAAGGCAGACCCCCCCTCCCCCCTCCGGTTTTGACGATCCTTTCTAAACAGACTGTAATCCTGTACATTAACTGCCCAGTCATAGCTATCATCCAGCCGTGTCTCAGTTATTCCCACTGTCATAGCTATCATCCAGCCGTGTCTCAGTTATTCCCACTGTCATAGCTATCATCCAGCTGTGTCTCAGTTATTCCCACTGTCATAGCTATCATCCAGCCGTGTCTCAGTTATTCCCACTGTCATAGCTATCATCCAGCCGTGTCTCAGTTATTCCCACTGTCATAGCTATCATCCAGCCGTGTCTCAGTTATTCCCACTGTCATAGCTATCATCCAGCCGTGTCTCAGTTATTCCCACTGTCATAGCTATCATTCAGCCGTGTCTCAGTTATTCCCACTGTCATAGCTATCATCCAGCCGTGTCTCAGTTATTCCCACTGTCATAGCTATCATTCAGCCGTGTCTCAGTTATACCCCCTGTTATAGCTATCATCCAGCCGTGTCTCAGTTATACCCCCTGTTATAGCTATCATCCAGCCGTGTCTCAGTTATTCCCACTGTCATAGCTATCATCCAGCCGTGTCTGTTATTCCCACTGTCATAGCTATCATTCAGCCGTGTCTCAGTTATACCCCCTGTTATAGCTATCATCCAGCCGTGTCTCAGTTATACCCACTGTCATAGCTATCATCCAGCCGTGTCTCCAGTTATTCCCACTGTCATAGCTATCATCCAGCCGTGTCTCCAGTTATTCCCACTGTCATAGCTATCATCCAGCCGTGTCTCAGTTATTCCCACTGTCATAGCTATCATCCAGCCGTGTCTCAGTTATTCCCACTGTCATAGCTATCATCCAGCCGTGTCTCAGTTATTCCCACTGTCATAGCTATCATCCAGCCGTGTCTCAGTTATTCCCACTGTCATAGCTATCATCCAGCCGTGTCTCAGTTATTCCCACTGTCATAGCTATCATCCAGCCATGTCTCAGTTATTCCCACTGTCATAGCTATCATCTAGCCGTGTCTGTTATTCCCACTGTCATAGCTATCATCCAGCCGTGTCTCAGTTATTCCCACTGTCATAGCTATCATCCAGCCGTGTCTCAGTTATTACCACTGTCATAGCTATCATCCAGCCGTGTCTCAGTTATTACCACTGTCATAGCTATCATCCAGCCGTGTCTCAGTTATTACCACTGTCATAGCTATCATCCAGCCGTGTCTCAGTTATTACCACTGTCATAGCTATCATCCAGCCATGTCTGTTATTCCCACTGTCATAGCTATCATCTAGCCGTGTCTCAGTTATTCCCACTGTCATAGCTATCATCTAGCCGTGTCTCAGTTATTCCCACTGTCATAGCTATCATCCAGCCGTGTCTCAGTTATTCCCACTGTCATAGCTATCATCCAGCCGTGTCTCAGTTATTACCACTGTCATAGCTATCATCCAGCCGTGTCTCAGTTATTACCACTGTCATAGCTATCATCCAGCCGTGTCTCAGTTATTACCACTGTCATAGCTATCATCCAGCCATGTCTCAGTTATTCCCACTGTCATAGCTATCATCTAGCCGTGTCTGTTATTCCCACTGTCATAGCTATCATCCAGCCGTGTCTCAGTTATTCCCACTGTTATAGCTATCATCCAGCCGTGTCTCAGTTATTACCACTGTCATAGCTATCATCCAGCCGTGTCTCAGTTATTACCACTGTCATAGCTATCATCCAGCCGTGTCTCAGTTATTACCACTGTCATAGCTATCATCCAGCCGTGTCTCAGTTATTACCACTGTCATAGCTATCATCCAGCCATGTCTGTTATTCCCACTGTCATAGCTATCATCTAGCCGTGTCTCAGTTATTCCCACTGTCATAGCTATCATCTAGCCGTGTCTCAGTTATTCCCACTGTCATAGCTATCATCCAGCCGTGTCTCAGTTATTCCCACTGTCATAGCTATCATCCAGCCGTGTCTCAGTTATTACCACTGTCATAGCTATCATCCAGCCGTGTCTCAGTTATTACCACTGTCATAGCTATCATCCAGCCGTGTCTCAGTTATTACCACTGTCATAGCTATCATCCAGCCGTGTCTCAGTTATTACCACTGTCATAGCTATCATCCAGCCGTGTCTCAGTTATTCCCACTGTCATAGCTATCATCCAGCCGTGTCTCAGTTATTACCACTGTCATAGCTATCATCCAGCCGTGTCTCAGTTATTACCACTGTCATAGCTATCATCCAGCCGTGTCTCAGTTATTACCACTGTCATAGCTATCATCCAGCCGTGTCTCAGTTATTACCACTGTCATAGCTATCATCCAGCCGTGTCTCAGTTATTACCACTGTCATAGCTATCATCCAGCCGTGTCTCAGTTATTCCCACTGTCATAGCTATCATCCAGCCATGTCTCAGTTATTACCACTGTCATATCTATCATCCAGCCGTGTCTCAGTTATTCCCACTGTCATATCTATCATCCAGCCGTGTCTGTTATTCCCACTGTCATAGTCCTTCTCACACATCACTAATTCCAGTTCCCCGGTTTATTAGTCAGGCATCTGGCATTAGTATACATACATTTGAGAGGTTTATGTATATTTTTTACCCTACACCTTTCCTTCTGAACTGTTCTAGTCCCTCCTTCCATTCCTCCCCCCCCCCCCCAGTCTCTATCTGCCCTATCTTCCCCTCCTATAATGTAATTTCCCCCCCTAGTTTAAACACTCCTCCAACCTTCTAGCCATCACCCCCCCCCCCCCCCAGCACAGCTGCCCCTTCCCCATTGAGGTGCAGCCCGTCCCTACGATAGAGCCTGTACAGAGAAGTCGGCCCAGTTCTCCAGGAACCCAAACCCCTCCTTCCTACACCAGTTCTGGAGCCACTTGTTCACCTCCCTAATCTCCCGCTGCCTTTCTTGTGTGGCTCGTGGTACCGGCAGTATTTCGGAAAACACTACCTTTGAGGTCCTTGCCCTAAGCTTTTGACCTAAATGCCTAAAATCATTTTTAAGGACGCTCCACCTACCCCTAACTTTGTCATTGGTTCCGATATGGACCATGACCGCTGGGTCTTCTTCCAGCCCCTCCCAGTAATCTGTCAACCCGACCCGCGCTGTGTCGAACTCTAGCGCCAGGAAGACAACACACTGTTCGGCGATCCAGATCGCCCTATCTGTACCCCTAATAATGGAGTCCCCCACTACCAGCACCCGTCTGCTCTGCTCTCCTGGTCCCCTGCTTACTGGAGCTGACATTCCCCTGACTAGCAGAGGAAGTGTCCGGCTGCGGCAGTGCTGTCTCTGAACTGACATCTCCCTCATCTGATAACCGTGCAAACTTGTTGGGGTGTGTCAGATCAGGGCTAGCCTCCCTGGCACACTTCCCTCTACCCCGCTTTCTAACTGTTACCCAGCTAGCTACCCTCTTTCCTCTACTTTCCTCAGCCTCCTTGCTTTCAACCCCCCCCAACTACCCCAAAGAGTGCTTGCTTAGTGAGCAGAAAACTCTTTTCCAAATTGTCAAGGCTTCTCAGTGTTGAAACTCGGCGGATTAGATACTCAATTTGTGATTCCAAATAGGTAATTTGCTTACATTTTGAACAATGATATACACCCTTGAAAGGCTGTTCCAGAACTGCATACATCAGACAAGATGTGCACTGGACGGCGTTGTCAATAATGGGATTACACAATGAAAGCAAAAAAATACAATATAATGCAGTAATAAACTGATTTACTGAAGTATCTGAATCTGAAGTCACTTAATCTAAAGTCGCACACTTATACAAACACACACTGTAATCAAACACACAGAGAGAAAGACATAACATAGGAGTTAGCTATGCAACACAAAGAGGCTAGCATCTCCCCTAGTGCACAGGCCAAGAGAGGTCTCCATGGAGTCGTGCCCCAGGTCAGACATATGGACTGCCCGTTGTGTAATCACAAATGTGCTTTGTATAGCTCTTAACTTTAGACCTCAGATCAGAGCTTCACCCACTCCGTGAACACTCGCGTAGCACTATGCCGAAAAACAGCCGCACAGCACTGAGGCTTCCTATGATGTCACCTGCCAGTGCCGAAAATATCGGATAGTAGTTAAGGACTCACTCGTGACCGGAGGGACTCTGAGTGTCTGGTCTCCCGGCGCACACAGAGTGGAGGAGAAAGGAGCAGCTGCACTACACACCGAGGCTCATCTTGTAGCGTTCCCGTCCTCGCATTTGAAAAATAGGCATATTAAAGAAAAAAGCCGCCTCTGTCTGCCTCCACAGCATTGCCATGAGAATAACCTCTCCACACCTGGAAGGGACAGGAAGACACTGAGGGGTAGCCAGAGAAGGGGCAGATTCATTCTTCCTGTCCCTACCTGGTTGGAGGAGGGTCATCTCTCATGGTAAAGTTGTGGTGGAGGATAAAAGAGAAAATATCATGTACCTACATATATCTGTATCCTTATACATCATATGAGCATCCCTGATACCGTATGTATAACACTGTGTACCCACATTATATACACACACTCACCTAAAGAATTATTAGGAACACCTGTTCTATTTCTATTAATGCGATTATCTAGTCAACCAATCACATGGCAGTGGCTTCGATGCATGTCGGGTTGTGGTCCTGGTCAAGACAATCTCCTGAACTCCAAACTGAATGTCAGAATGGGAAAGAAAGGCGATTTAAGCAGTTTTGAGCGTGGCATGGTTGTTGGTGCCAGACGGCCGGTCTGAGTATTTCACAATCTGCTCAGTTACTGGGATTTTCACGCACAACCATTTCTAGGGTTTACAAAGAATGGTGTGAAAAGGGAAAAACATCCAGTATGCGGCCGTCCTGTGGGCGAAAATGCCTTGTTGATGCTAGAGGTCAGAGGAGAATGGGCCGACTGATTCAAGCTGATGGAAGAGCAACGTTGACTGAAATAACCACTCGTTACACCCGAGGTCTGCAGCAAAGCATTTGTGAAGCGGATGGGCTACAACAGCAGACGACCCCACCGGGTACCACTCATCTCCACTACAAATAGGAAAAAGAGCCTACAATTTGCACAAGCTCACCAAAATTGGACTGTTGAAGACTGGAAAAATGTTGCCTGTCTCGATTTCTGTTGAGACATTCAAATGTTAGAGTCCGAATTTGGCGTAAACAGAATGAGAACATGTATCCATCATGCCTTGTTACCACTGTGCAGGCTGGTGGTGGTGGTGTAATGGTGTGGGGGATGTTTTCTTGGCACACTTTAGGCCCCTTAGTGCCAATTGGCCATCGTTTAAATGCCACGGGCTACCTGAGCATTGTTTCTGACCATGTCCATCCCTTCATGACCACCATGTACTCATCCTCTGATGGCTACTTCCAGCAGGATAATGCACCATGTCACAAAGCTTGAATCATTTCAAATTGGTTTCTTGAACATGACAATGAGTTCACTGCACTAAAATGGCCCCACAGTCACCAGATCTCAACCCAATAGAGCATCTTTGGGATGTGGTGGAACGGGAGCTTCGTGCCCTGGATGTGCATCCCTTAAATCTCCATCAACTGCAAGATGCTCTCCTATCAATATGGGCCAACATTTCTAAAGAATGCTATCAGCACCTTGTGGAATCAATGCCACGTAGCATTAAGGCAGTTCTGAAGGCAAAAGGGGGTCCAACACCGTATTAGTATGGTGTTCCTAATAATTCTTCAGGTGAGTGTATGTATATATATATATATATATATATATATATATACAGTCATGTGAAAAAATTAGGACACCCTTTGAAAGCATGTGGTTTTTTGTAACATTTTTAATAAAAGGTTATTTCATCTCCGTTTCAACAATACAGAGAGATTAAAGTAATCCAACTAAACAAAGAAAACTGAAGAAAAGTCTTTTCAAGATCTTCTGTAAATGTCATTCTACAAAAATGCCTATTCTAACTGAGGAAAAAGATAGGACACCCTCACATGTATTCCCTCTTAAATTGGCTCAGATCTCACACAGGTATATCACACCAGGTGCACATAATTAGTAGATCGTTACTCTGCATGTTGAATGAGGCTTGCCCTATTTAAACCTCAGACATTTCGTTTGGTGTGCTCCTGACTGTTGAAGTGAGAGTGAGCACCATGGTGAGAGCAAAAGAGCTGTCAGAGGACTTCAGAAAAAAGATTGTAGCAGCCTATGAGTCTGGGAAGGGATTTAAAAAGATCTCAAAAGATTTTGAAATCAGCCATTCCACTGTCCGGAAGATAGTCTACAAGTGGAGGGCTTTCAAAACAACTGCCAACATGCCCAGGACTGGTCGCCCCAGCAAGTTCACCCCAAGAGCAGACCGCAAGATGCTAAAAGAGGTCTCCAAAAACCCTAAAGTGTCATCTCGAGAACTACAGCAGGCTCTGGCTACTGTTGATGTAGAAGTACATGCCTCTACAATCAGAAAGAGACTGTACAAGTTTAACTTGCATGGGAGGTGTGCAAGGAGGAAACCTTTGCTTTCCAAGAGAAACATCGAGGCCAGACTGACATTTGCCAGAGATAAAGTTGACAAAGACCAGGACTTCTGGAATAATGTTCTTTGGACAGATGAGTCCAAAATTGAATTATTTGGACACAACAGCAGAGGACATGTTTGGCGTAAACCAAACACAGCATTCCAAGAAAAGAACCTCATACCAACTGTGAAGCATGGAGGTGGAAGTGTCATGGTTTGGGGCTGCTTTGCTGCAGCAGGACCTGGTCAGCTCACCATCATAGAATCCACGATGAATTCTACTGTGTATCAGAAGGTGCTTGAAGAACATGTGAGACCATCAGTTAGAAAATTAAAGCTGAAGCGGAACTGGACCATGCAACATGACAATGACCCAAAACATACTAGTAAATCAACCAAAGATTGGCTGAAAAAGAAGAAATGGAGAGTCCTGGAATGGCCAAGTCAAAGTCCAGATTTGAATCCCATTGAGATGCTGTGGGGTGACTTGAAAAGGGCTGTACGTGCAAGAAACCCCTCAAACATCTCACAGCTGAAAAAGTTCTGCATTGAGGAGTGGGGTAAAATTTCCTCAGACCGATGTCGAAGACTGGTAGATGGCTACAAGAACCGTCTCACTGCAGTTATTTCAGCCAAAGGAGGTAACACTCGCTATTAGGGGCAAGGGTGTCCTATCTTTTTCCTCAGTTAGAATAGGCATTTTTGTAGAATGACATTTACAGAAGATCTTGAAAAGACTTTTCTTCAGTTTTCTTTGTTTAGTCGGATTACTTTAATCTCTCTGTACTGTTGAAACGGAGATGAAATAACCTTTTATTAAAAATGTTACAAAAAACCACATGCTTTCAAAGGGTGTCCTAATTTTTTCACATGACTGTATATACACACACACACACACACACACAACTTTGTCTAGTTTTGGGGTCCATGTCTCCTATTGTACAGAGGAGCACACAGAAGATCTGCTGCTCTTAACATATTTATTATCAGATGTGGACACAGACAGAAGCCAAAGTGTCCCTCTGCCAGGTGCTGGCATGTTCTGTGCTCGGTCACGGGGCCCCAGAGGGACATTCAGGCCTCTGTGGAGGTGAATTGGTAGCAGTAGTCATAATTCTTTGGACGTGGGGGGATGGCTGGAGGCTGCTCTGGGATTGGGATGTTTTCCAGGTCCAATAACCGCAACTTGAGTTCAGTATTCAGCAGGAGATCAAGGTCAGTGCGCGTCCGCTCACTGGGCATTTCTCGACCCAACAATGAATTCAGCCCATCAAGCCACAGGCAAAACTGCAGATAAATGAAATGAAAGAAGATCAGCAAAGTACAGGAGCCATATCCAAGACCCGCCACCATAATCTGCAGGCCGCCATAGGCACTGGGACTGTGAAAGGTCTGCACAGTGAATCCTTGTTGAAAAGATGCTTTTTACAGATTGTGCCATTATGTGTGTGTGTGTGAGGCTTCTTGGCTGTGGGAGCTTTTGTTCTCCGTGAACCACTAGTCCAGGCCACAGGACCCACTAGACACAACCACAGTAGGGCCAGATCTGGGGTGTGTAGCCCTCCACTTGTATACTTGCCTAGTTTAGTAAAAGAATGTCAGAAAGGTATGAGAGGTAAACAGTGCACATTTTGTAAATACCCCCCCCCCCCCCATTCTGCACCTAGTACTCCTATATACATCTCATGTTAACAGTTGCTGCATCTCTCTTTGATATAAGGGAATATCCATCACTCCGCCTAATGGCGGAAAATGGATGGTCTCTGTGCAATGGGAAGAAGTTGTCTTGGTTCAGAAGCAGACATTCTCTCACAAATGATTACAAGTATCCCGCCATTGCTGCATTCAGTACTATCACTCCTGATCCAACATTCATGAAAACAATAATCCTTACGTCAGTAGAAGAAGGTGCAATGAAGTTCAGGCAGCTGTCTACATCATAGCATATAGAAAATGCCTGTTCCATGAGGTCCTGCAAGAAGAGGCACAACATTCAGTATAAGCTTTGGTGCCCCTCACACCCTAATCGTGACTCACAACTCACCCTATTCTGCTTCCCAGAATTCTTCTCCTTCATGTGTGGACAATCCTTTCCCGTTAACACAGATTTTATATCTGCAACTGAAACTGAAATACAGATGTAAACATCTTCAGAGCATTATAAACCGATATATACAGGCCAGATCCCACCTCCCCACATGACATAACCAGACATCTGATCCAACTCCCCACATGTGACATCACCAGACATCTGATCCAACTCCCCACATGATACATCACCTGACATCTGATCCCACCTCCACACATGTGACCGTCACCTAACCAGACATCTGATGTCACCTCCCAACATGTGACATCACCAGACATCCGATGCCACCTCCCCACGTGACATAACCAGACATCTGATCCCACCCCCCCCCCTACATGTGACATAACCAGTCACCTGATCCCCCCTCCCCACATGACATTACCAGACATCTGACCCCACCTCCCCACATGTGACATAACCAGACATCTGATCCAACTCCCCACATGTGACATAACCAGACATCTGATCCAACTCCCCACATGTGACATCACCAGACATCTGATCCAACTCCCCACATGATACATCACCTGACATCTGATCCCACCTCCCCACATGTGACCGTCACCTAACCAGACATCTGATGTCACCTCCCAACATGTGACATCACCAGACATCCGATGCCACCTCCCCACGTGACATAACCAGACATCTGATCCCACCCCCCCCCACATGTGACATAACCAGTCACCTGATCCCCCTCCCCACATGACATTACCAGACATCTGACCCCACCTCCCCACATGTGACATAACAAGACATCTAATCCCACCTCCCCATATGTTTTTTAGCATAAGGTGGTAGAAATTAGATCAACAGATTTTATTAATATCAAGGACAAAAGGTATAAACATCAGGTCGTTATACCTAACATAGTAACATAGTTTATAAGGCCAAAAAAAGACATCTGTCCATCCAGTTCAGCCTATTATCCTGCAAGTTGATCCAGAGGAAGGCAAAAAAAAACATGAGGTAGAAGCCAATTTTCCCCACTTACGGGGGGAAAAAAATCCTCCCCGACTCCAATCAGGCATCAGAATAACTCCTTGGATCTACAGCACATCTCTGGTAGCTATAGCCTGTAATATTAATAACACTCCAGAAATACATCCAGGCCCCTCCTGAACTCTTTTAATGAACTCCTCAGGCAGAGAGCTCCATAGTCTCACTGCTCTTACAGTAAAGAGTCCATAGTCTCACTGCTCTTACCGTAAAGAGTCCATAGTCTCACTGCTCTTACAGTAAAGAGTCCATAGTCTCACTGCTCTTACCGTAAAGAGTCCTCTTTTATGTTTGTGTACAAACCTTTCCTCCAGACGCAGAGGATGTCCCGTTGTCACAGTCACGGGGATAAATAGATGATGGGAGAGATCTTTGTACTGACCCCTGATATATTTATACATAGTTATTAGATCTCCCCTCAGTCTTTTTTTTTTTTTCTAAAGTAAATAACCCTAATTTTGATAATCTTTCATGATACTGTAGTCCACCCATTCCAGTTATTACTTTAGTGTGAATGCGCTCCTATTTTATCTTGGGATTAGCATTCTTTTGCACTTTTGCCCTTCCTATCAAACAGACCACCTTGATTAGGTGGAACATATACACTCACCTAAAGAAATGTTTAAGAACACCTGTTCTATTTCTCATTTAATACGATTCTCTAGTCAACCAATCACATGGCAGTGGCTTCGATGCATGTAGGATTGAGGTCCTGGTCAAGACAATCTCCTGAACTCCAAACTGAATGTCAGAATGGGAAAGAAAGGCGATTTAAGCAATTTTGAGCGTGGCATGGTTGTTGGTGCCAGACGGCCGGTCTGAGTATTTCACAATCTGCTCAGTTACTGGGATTTTCACGCACAACCATTTCTAGGGTTTTCAAAGAATGGTGTGAAAAGGGACAAACCTCCAGTATGCGGCCGTCCTGTGGGCGAAAATGCCTTGTGGATGCTGGAGGTCAGAGGAGAATGGGCCGACTGATTCAAGCTGATGGAAGAGCAACGTTGACTGAAATAACCACTCGTTACAACCGAGGTCTGCAGCAAAGCATTTGTGAAGCCACAACACGCACAACCTTGAGGCGGATGGGCTACAACAGCAGAAGACCCCACCGGGTACCACTCATCTCCACTACAAATAGGAAAAAGAGGCTACAATTTGCACGAGCTCACCAAAATTGGACTGTTGAAGACTGGAAAAATGGTAGACATTCAAATGGTAGAGTCCGAATTTGGCGTAAACAGAATGAGAACATGTATCCATCATGCCTTGTTACCACTGTGCAGGCTGGTGGTGGTGGTGTAATGGTGTGGGGGATGTTTTCTAGGCACACTTTAGGCTCCTAGTGCCAATTGGCCATCGTTTAAATGCCACGGCTACCTGAGCATTGTTTCTGACCATGTCCATCCCTTCATGACCACCATGTACCCATCCTCTGATGGCTACTTCCAGCAGGATAATGCACCATGTCACAAAGCTCGAATCATTTCAAATTGGTTTCTTGAACATGACAATGAGTTCACTGTACTAAAATGGCCCCACAGTCACCAGATCTCAACCCAATAGAGCATCTCTGGGATGTGGTGGAACGGGAGCTTCATGCCCTGGATGTGCATCCCTCAAATCTCCATCAACTGCAAGATGCTATCCTATCAATATGGGCCAACATTTCTAAAGATGCTATCAGCACCTTGTGGAATCAATGCCACGCAGCATTAAGGCAATTCTGAAGGCAAAAGGGGGTCCAACACCGTATTAGTATGGTGTTCCTAATAATTCTTCAGGTGAGTGTAGGTGTGTTTGCTCCTCCTCTCATCGGCTGCTGTATGCACATAGAGGTCACTTGTAGCAACACACCATATGTGCGGGGTCTGCGCTCCTGAACATAGATGCCTAATAGCATAGGTAGGTTAGCGTAGGACACGCCTGAGTTGAAACCACCTTGGTGGGGGTAGGTGGGCACAGATGTGTTTTGATCAAAATATATTGGCTAAGAGTCTCAGATTTTATCATATCAGAGAGAGGGCTTAGTCCATATATAATGTTTACATCTTATCGGTTAGTGCATTATTATCTTTTTTCTTTCTGTGATTTTCCTTATTACTTTAGTTGCCCTCCTCTGAACCCTCTCCAGCACTGCTATGTCTGTCTTGTTCACAAGAGCCAAGAACTGTAAACAGTACTCCATGTGTGGTCTGACTAGTGATTTGTTCTCATCACGGGCATCTATGCCCTTTTTGATGCAATCCATTATCTTATTGGCCTTGGCAGCAGCTGTTTGCTGTTCACTAGGGTTACCCTAACCCTAATTCCTAGGTCCTTTTCCATGTCAGTGTTACCCAGTGTTTTACCATTTAGAATGTATGGGTGACTTGCATTATTCCTTCCCATGTAAATAATCTTACATTTGTCAGTGTTAAACCTCATCTGCCACTTATCTGCCCAAGCCTCCAATCTATCCAGATCCCTCTGTAGCAGTATACTGTCCTCTGTAGTGTATATATACACAGTATACTGGCCCCTGTAGTGTATATATACCGTATGCTGTCCTTTGTAGTATATATACTGTCCTCTAGTATATATACAGTATACTGTCCTCTTCCGTGTTAATTGCTTTACACGGTTTAGTGTCATCTGCAAAAATTGATATTTTACTATGCAAGTCTTCTACAAGATCATTAATAAATATATTGAAGAGAATAGGGCCCAATACTGACCCCTGTGGTACCCCACTAGTGACAGTGACCCCTCCAGTACTGACCCCTGTGGTACCCCACTAGTGACAGTGACCCCTCCAATACTGACCCCTGTGGTACCCCACTAGTGACAGTGACCCAATCTGAGTGTGTACCACTAATAACCCCCCTCTGTTTTCTATCCCTCAGCCAGTTACTTACCCACATACAGACGTTTTCTCCCAGCCCGAGCATTCTCATTTTATATACTAACCTTGTATGTGGTACAGTGTCAAATGCTTTGGAGAAGTCCAGATACACGACATCCATTGATTCGCCGCTGTCACGTCTAGAATTTACCTCCTCATAGAAACTGATTAAATTAGTCTGACATGACTGATCCCTCATGAAGCCATGCTGATACGGCGTTATTTGCTTATTTTCATTGAGGTACTCCAATATACCATCTCTTAGAAACCTTCAAACAGTTTACCCATAACAGATGTTACACTTACCGGCTTATAGTTTCCGGGCTCTGTTTTTGGACCCTTTTTTAATATTGGCACCACATTTGCTATGCGCCAATCCTGTGGAACATTCCCTGTCAGTATAGAGTCCGCAAATATCAGAAATAAGGGTCTGGCTATGACATTACTTAATTCCCTTAGGATACGGGGGTGTATGCCATCTGGTCCTTGTGATTTGTCTATTTTTATCTTTTTAAGACACCGCTGTACTTCTTCCTGGGTCAGGCAGGGCACTTTTAATGGGGAAATTTACTTTTACATTCTGCATTTCATCTCACAGTTTATTTTCTTCAGTGAATAGAGTGGAGAAAATTTTTAATAGCTTTGCTTTCTCCTCGTCGCTCTCTGCAACTTCCCCCTCATTGCTCTGTAGAGGGCCGACACCTTCAGATTTATACTTTTTACCATTTATATAATTGAAGAACATTTTATCGTTAGTTTTGCTCTCTTCAGCAATTGATCTCTTGGTCTATAGTTTGGCTGCTTTTATTTGTATTTTACATATTCTATTTTTTTTTCCTTATAGTTTTTCAATGCTTCCTCGCTAGCCTCCTGTTTTATAGATTTTAATGCTTTCTTTTTATTTCTATTTAGCCACTGTGGTTTTTTTTCTTGTTCCTTAACCTTTTATTCCCATAAGGTATGTACCTCTCACAATTAGATTGTAGGATGCTTTTAAAAGTATCCCATTTTGTGGCTGTATTTTTTGTTTTGATGACTTTGTCCCAGTTAGTTAGACCTATGGCCTTTCTTAGTTGGCTAAATTTTGCTTTTTTGAAGTTTAGTATTTTTGTTTCTCCCTGAAGAAACACTGTTTTGAATGGCAATTGGAATGTTATTCCTTTCTGGTCACTATTTCCCAGGTGTCCCCGAACCTGCACATCTGTTGTTCTGTCAGGTCTATTGGTTAATACTAAGTCCAGTATGGCCGTCCCTCTAGTTGGGTCCGGAACCAGTTGGGAAAGGTAATTGTCTTTGGTTATTGACAAGAACCTGTTTCCTTTATGAAATGTACAGCTTTCAGTTTCCCAGTCTATATCTGCGGAGTTCCCCCATAATAACGACCTCATTATGATCTGCCGCCTCGTTTAGTAGCAGATTTTCTGTGGACTCTGGTATATTAGGTGGTTTATAATAAACTCATATTAGTATTTTATAATAGTTTTTGCCTCCATGTATTTCTACCCACAGTGACTCCACATGTTCATGTCCCTCATACCTGTATTCCCATTTTCTTTTACGCTTTATGCCTTTTATCTATTTTTATTTAAAAAATTGACATTAGCGCCACCAGCCTGTTTTTCGATGTTAAGATACAAGATTATCACGGTACACATAAGGATCTCCCGTCTGAGAAGGGTACAGAATCAATTACATGCGACAAGCTGATACCAGTGTTGTGCCTGATGCACAGCCATATCTGGTAAGCATCCTTATGTAATATCACCAGACACCTGGTCATTATGAACGGCAGGAAAGGTTGAAAAGGTGCGTTGAAACTACTAAAAATAAAAATGGACTTTATTAGGATCAACATGTGCTACGTGTTCTGGGATAGGACTTTCCCCTTCAGGTATCTCCTCACTTGGGACATCACCAGCCACCTGATCTCACTTCCTCACATGTAGCATGAGCAGACAGACACCTAATGTATGTTTAACACTATTGAAAGTGTATTTCCTTCTCAATGCAGCTCTCATTACAATAATAGCAGTTCCTTATACAGACAGGCAGCTCTCATTATAATAATGCTGACTAGAAACTAGGTAAATGTATATATAGTCACCCTTCAATATGATGTCACCCAACCTCCTGTCCTTCATACAGATTATACAGCTAATTCTATTTAACCCTTCAACTATCAAACCCTAACCTACAACACATTTCATGGACCAATGAACTTAGGTATTAAACCCTTTCCTGACGAGGCAATTTTTCAGTTTTGTTTTTTACTCCGTGCCTTCCCACAACCATAACTTTTTGATTTTTTTGTTCACATAGACGTATGAAAGCTTGATTTTTGCAAGAAAGTTGTACTTTTTAATTGCATTATTCAATATTGCATACAATGTAATGGGAAGCTCGAAAAAAATCCAAATGTGGTGGAATTAGAAAACAAAAATGCAAATATGCCACAATTTTAGGGGTTTTGATTTTAAGGTGTTCCCTATGTGCTAAAACTGACCTGTTCCCTACATTCTCCGGGTCAGTGCGATTACAACGTTACCACATTTATATTGTTTTATGGGTTTTGCTTTTAGTGTTCACTATGAGATAAAACTGACCTGTTCCCTTCATTCTCCGGGTTAGTACAATTACAGTGTGAGGCCTCATGCACACAAACATATTTTCTATCAGTGTCCGTTCCTTTTTTTTGCGGACCGTATACGGAACTATTCATTTCTATGGATCCGCAAAAAACACGGAAGTTATGTCAGTGTTTCCATTCCGCAAATAGAACATGTCCTATTATTGTCCACATTGCGGACATGGATAGGGCTGTTCTATTAGGGACCAGCTGTTCCGTTCCGCAAAATACTGAATGCACATGATGTCATCCGCATTTTTTGAGGATCCGTTTTTTGCAGACCGCAAAATACATACGGTCGTGTGCATGAGGCCTTACCACATTTATATAGTTTTATGGGTTTTGTTTTTACAGTGTTCCCTATGAGATAAAACTGACCTGTTCTCTTCATTCTCCGGGTCAGTACGATTACAGTGATACCACATTTATACTACACTGGATACAAGATGAGATACATCTAGCCTGGATACAAGATGAGATACAGTCTGTAGCTAGGATAGAAGATGAGCTATGGCCGCTAGCCTAGATACAAGATGAGATACGGCCTCTAGCCGTTTGATTGGCAATAAATGTAGCAACCCAAGGAACTGCTGTAATTTGGCGGAGACATTGCTGGGAAACCCTTGCTGTGTGGAGGTCTCATCAGTTGAAGACCACTGCAGACTCTCATGCTGTTAGTTAAGAATGGGACATTCAGGTTGCAGAGAGCGCAGATCAGCAAACCTGGAAGACCAGACTCATCAGTCCATCCTGTTTGCCCTGATGTTGCAGTGTGTATCTTCTTACAGAAAGTTGCAAATGTCAGAATACATAAAGCGACAACTCGGTATGTTCTACTTACTTTTCTGTGGAAGCATTTCAATGGGTGGGTTGTTGATGTTGTCTTCCAGATCTCCATAGTGCAGGACTTTGTGGTTTGGAGAGAGACGACAAAACCACAATTTATCTGAAAGAAGGATATTAATAACCCTAAGCAGCTATGGTTTATGTCAATATGAAATCACAGACACATAGGGGTTCAGCATAGCTTCAAATGGAGGCCTGGTACACCTATGTTCATGAGGCCTCATCTAACATAGGAGGTCATTTATTAAGAAATATACTCCACTTTTTTGCATATTTAAAGGGGTTATCCAATTTCTCAACCCCCCCTCCCCCATGTGCCGGGCCCCTCACCGGTAATATACTTAACCTGCTCCCGGCACCGCTCCTGGTCGCCGTACCGCTGGTGCTGCTTTTCCCTGCACATGGATGAGAACATCCAGTGTCAGGGGGGGGACGAGCCGTATGCTAGGGAGGCTCGTCCCCGTCTGCCATTACATAACTTTGGCCTGTGCCTCTACATAACTTTGGTACATTAACTGCCAGGGCATGGGGATTAAGACCAGCGTATAAATTGCCGGTCTTAATAAATGACCTCAATTGTTTATAAGGCTAAAAAAAAGGACTTTGTCCCTCCAGTTCAGCCTGTTATTCTGCAAATTGACAAAAAAAAAATAAAAATACGAGGTAGAAGCCAATGTTTCTCATTTTAGGGGGAAAAATTCCCCCTGACCCCAATCGTGGAAATCAGAATAATTCCCTGGATCAACAACCTCTACAGAAATCTATGACCTGTAATATTATTACACTCTAAAAATACATCCAGACACCTCTATTAGTGAGTTCCATAGTGTCACTGCTCTTACAGTAAAGAGTCCCTAGTCTCACTGCTCTTACAGTATAGAGTCCATAGTCTCACTGCTCTTACAGTATAGAGTCCATAGTCTCACTGCTCTTACAGTAAAGAGTCCATAGTCTCACTGCTCTTACAGTATAGAGTCCATAGTCTCACTGCTCTTACAGTACAGAGTCCATAGTCTCACTGCTCTTACAGTAAAGAGTCCATAGTCTCACTGCTCTTACAGTATAGAGTCCATAGTCTCACTGCTCTTACAGTAAAGAGTCCACAGTCTCACTGCTCTTACAGTAAAGAGTCCATAGTCTCACCGCTCTTACAGTACAGAGTCCATAGTCTCACCGCTCTTACAGTATAGAGTCCATAGTCTCACTGCTCTTACAGTACAGAGTCCATAGTCTCACCGCTCTTACAGTATAGAGTCCATAGTCTCACTGCTCTTACAGTATAGAGTCCATAGTCTCACTGCTCTTACAGTAAAGAGTCCATAGTCTCACTGCTCTTACAGTACAGAGTCCATAGTCTCACTGCTCTTACAGTAAAGAGTCCCTAGTCTCACTGCTCTTACAGTATAGTCCATAGTCTCACTGCTCTTACAGTATAGAGTCCATAGTCTCACTGCTCTTACAGTAAAGAGTCCCTAGTCTCACTGCTCTTACAGTATAGAGTCCATAGTCTCACTGCTCTTACAGTAAAGAGTCCCTAGTCTCACTGCTCTTACAGTATAGTCCATAGTCTCACTGCTCTTACAGTATAGAGTCCATAGTCTCACTGCTCTTACAGTATAGAGTCCATAGTCTCACTGCTCTTACAGTAAAGAGTCCCTAGTCTCACTGCTCTTACAGTATAGTCCATAGTCTCACTGCTCTTACAGTATAGAGTCCATAGTCTCACTGCTCTTACAGTAAAGAGTCCCTAGTCTCGCTGCTCTTACAGTATAGTCCATAGTCTCGCTGCTCTTACAGTATAGAGTCCATAGTCTCACTGCTCTTACAGTACAGAGTTCCATAGTCTCACTGCTCTTACAGTATAGAGTCCATAGTCTCACTGCTCTTCCAGTAAAGAGTCCATAGTCTCACTGCTCTTACAGTATAGAGTCCATAGTCTCACTGCTCTTACCGTAAAGAGTCCATAGTCTCACTGCTCTTACCGTAAAGAGTCCATAGTCTCACTGCTCTTACAGTAGAGTCCATAGTCTCACTGCTCTTACAGTATAGAGTCCATAGTCTCACTGCTCTTCCAGTAAAGAGTCCATAGTCTCACTGCTCTTCCAGTAAAGAGTCCATAGTCTCACTGCTCTTCCAGTAAAGAGTCCATAGTCTCACTGCTCTTCCAGTAAAGAGTCCATAGTCTCACTGCTCTTACAGTACAGAGTCCATAGTCTCACTGCTCTTACCGTAGAGAGTCCATAGTCTCACTGCTCTTACAGTATAGAGTCCATAGTCTCACTGCTCTTACAGTAAAGAGTCCATAGTCTCACTGCTCTTACAGTAAAGAGTCCATAGTCCCACTGCTCTTACAGTAGAGTCCATAGTCTCACTGCTCTTACAGTAAAGAGTCCATAGTCTCACTGCTTACAGTAAAGAGCCCATCGTCTCGCTGCTCTTACTGTAAAGAGCCCATCGTCTCGCTGCTCTTACAGTAAAGAGCCCATAGTCTCACTGCTCTTACAGTAAAGAGTCCATAGTCTCACTGCTCTTACAGTAAAGAGCCCATAGTCTCACTTGTATGCAAAGATGGAGAAGTGTGTATTTGCGGTTCAGGAAGTGCAATTCCAGGGTTACCTACTCTCATCTTCAGGTTTTCGTATGGATCCAGAATAGGTCCGTGCTGTGTCGGACTGGGATCGACCCAAAAATCTGAAAGCGCTCTTGCAGATTTTGGGGTTCACCAATTACTACCGTAAATTAATTTAATTAATTAAAACTTTAACGGACATGACTAGGAAAGGTTCGGATGTCTCAGTCTGGTCTGATGCGGCATTACAAGTGTTTTCGGTGGTGAAGGAATGTTTTGCTTCTGCTCCTATACTTGTGCAACCGGATGTGTCACAGCCATTCATTGTGGAGGTTGACGTGTCCGCTGTAGGGGTAGGATCAGTCTTATCGCAGGGTCCTTCACCTAGTAAATGGTGCCCATGTGCATTCTTCTCTAAGAAACTCTCGACTGCAGAAAGGAATTATGACGTGGGTAATAGAGAGTTGCTGACCATTTAGTTGGCTTTTGAGGAGTGGCTTCATTGGTTGGAAGGAGCAATCCATCCCATTACTGTGCTTACTGACCTCAAAAACCTGGCTTACCTGGAGTCGGCTGAACGACTGAACCTTAGGCAGGACAGATGGTCATTGTTTTTTACAAGATTTAATTTCATCGTCACCTATCGGCCTGGGATTAAGAACGTCAAGGCTGATGCTTTGTCACGTAGCTTTCCTGGAGGGGGTGATTCGGAAGATCCTGGTCCGATATTGTCTGAAGGGGTAGTTATATCCGCCCTATATCCAGACCTTGAGGCAGAGGTCTTGGAGGCCCAGGGAGATGCACCGGATTCTTGTCCTCCGGGAAAGTTGTTTGTCGCTTCTGAATTACGTCACAAGGTGTTTGAGGAACATCACTGTACGGTTCTCACAGGACACCCTGGGAGCAGATCCACTGTCAATCTCATCTCTCGCAGATTCTGATGACCGGGGTTGCGTAAGTGTGTTGAGGACTATGTGTCTGGTTGTAGTACTTGTGCATAAGCTAAAGTGACACATACCCGGCCTTCCGGATCTTTGCTTCCTCTGTCCATCCCGTCCTAACCGTGGATGGTTGTTGATCGCTTTAGTAAGATGACGCACCTCATAGCCAAGTCTACCTAATGCTAAAACTCTTGCACATGTGTTTGTCAATAACATTGTGAAATTACATGGTATTCCTTCTGATGTGGTCTCGGATCGTGGCACTCTGTCTGTTTCCAAATTCTGGAGGGTGTTCTGTACTCGTCTGGGGGTACAATTGTCTTTCTCTTCGGGCTTTCATCCTCAGTCGAACCGACAGACTGAATGCACTAATCAGAATTTGGAGACTTATTTGAGATATTTTGTCCCTGAGAACCAGGAGGAATGGTCTACAAAAATAACTGTAGACAGGAGTCCACAGATAAGTCGCCGTTTTTGGGGGCATATGGGTTCTGGTATACCTGAAGAGGAACTATTTTCCTCTTTTTGTCATCTTTTTGGTGGAGAATTCAAAATAATCTAAAAAAAAAAAAAAAGGGCAACAAGTATAAATGTATGGCTGACAAGAGACGTATGAATGGTCCGGACCTGAGAGTGGGTGATTCAGTGTGGCTGTCCACAAGGAACATTAATTTGAAAGTACCTTCTTGGAAGTTGGGTCCAAGGTTTATTGGTCCATATAAGATCACTGCCATTATTAACCCGGTAGCCTTTCGTCTTGAACTTCCTCAGGCTTTAAAGATTCATAATGTGTTCCATAAGTAGTTGTTGAAGAGATATGTTGAACGGTCCTCCTTGCCTCCCGCTCCTGTCATGGTTGACGGTAATCTGGAATTTCAGATCGCCGGGATAGTTGACTTCTGAATTCTTCGTAGATCCCTCCAGTATCTCGTTCACTGGAGAGGTTACGGACCCAGAGGATGTGGGTTCTAGCGGCCAACGCTAATGCTAATCGTCTGGTGAAAGCCTTTCACAGGTCTCATCCGGATAAAGTCAGTCCTGGGTGTCCGGAGGCCACCTGTAGAAGGGGAAGGGGGGGGGGGGTACTGTCATGGTCTCTCCTATGAGAGGGGTCAGAAGATCTAAGAGACTGGCTGCACGTGATGTGATCCGACAGCCTCTTTGGCTTCACTTGTTTCTATGGTGTTGCTGGGGATGACCACACCTCTTGTCTCAGGTGTAGCTTAAGTGGTCATTCCCACTCCTCTATTTAGTCTGGTCTCACCCATCATGCTATGCGGTTGATAGCTCTTTCTGGTTGTGAATGTGCTGGTGTTTGGTTCTCCTCTGAGTTCCTGCTCATCTGCTTTCTTCGGAGTTAAGTGTCCTTTTCCCTTGTTTTTTGTATTCCCCTGTCTTTTGTTATTGGGCCTGAGGGAGCCTCCTGTTCCTTCAACTGGGAAGGAACAGGTCGTCTTTTGTCCCGACACTATTTACAGGGCCATTTAGGGTAAGATTAGGCTCTAGGTTCCTGCGTATGAGCTTTCCAACCCTTGAGGTCTGTTCATACTGATAGTAGTCAGGATTCAGGGTAGGGATTCACTAGGTGGTGACCTTTCCCTAGTTTCCAGGCCTGGTACCTCTTCCCTTCCCTCCTGTGTTCGGTGTGGAGATTACTACCCACACGGCGCTGTGACAACTGTCCTCTGTAGTATATATACAGTATACTGTCCTCTGTAGTATACATACAGTATACTGTCCTCTGTAGTATATATACAGTATACTGTCCTCTGTAGTATATATACAGTATACTGTTCTCTGTATATATAGAGTATACTGTTCTCTGTAGTATATACAGTATACTGTTCTCTGTAGTATATATACAGTATTGAATATATTTATTGAAAAGCATGGGGCCCAATACTGACCTCTGTGGTACCCCACTGGTGATAGTGATCCCTCTAATACTGACCCCTGAGGTACTCCACTAGTGACAGTGACCCAATCTGAGTGTGTACCATTAATAACCCCCCTCTGTTTTCTATCACTGAGCCAGTTACTTGCTCACATACAGAAATTTGCTCCCAGTCCAAGCATTCTCATTTTATATACTAACCTTTTATGCTGATCAGTATCAAATGCTTTGAAGAAGTCCAGATATACGACATCCATGGACTCACCCCGGTCAAGTCTAGAACTTACTTCCTCATAGAAACTGATTAGATTAGTATGACATGACTGATCCCTCATGTAGCCATGCTGATATGGCATTATTTGCTTATTTTCATTGAGCTTCTCCAAGATAGCATCTCTTAGAAAATATTCACAGTTTACTCACGACAGATGTTAAACTATTAGAATATTGTATTTACTAAGCACCAATCCTGTGGAACACTCCCTGTTAGTATAGAATCCTTAAATATCAGAAATAAGGGTCTGGTCATGACATTACTTAATTCTCTTAGGATATGGGGGTGTATCCCATCTGGTCCCGGCGATTTGTCTATTTTAATCTTTTTAAGACGTCAATGTACTTCTTCCTGGTCAGACAGGGCACATTTAATGGGGAATTTGCATTCTGCATTTAATCTGACAGTTTATTATCCTCAGTGAATACAGTGGAGAAAAAAAAAATGTAATAGCTTTGCTTTCTCCTCATCGCTCTCTGCAACTCCTCCCTCATCACGCTCTAAGGGCTGTTTCACACGAGCGGATGCCGTGCGGGGCATCCGCTCCGTCAAAGAGTGCCAAGACCCGATGCAGACTGCAGAGGCACAGAGCATTAACATGATTCATAATGCTCCGTGCCTCTCTGTGACCTCACTACTACCAAATCACAGTTGTCACCATGATTTCGTAGTAAAGAGATCACAGAGAGGCACGGAGCATTATCAATCATGTTAATGCTCCGTGCCTCTGCAGTCTGCATCGGGTCTTGCCACTCTTTCACGGAGCGGATACCACGCACGTCATCCGCTCGTGTGAAACAGCCCTAAGGGACCCGAACTTTCCGATTTAAACTTTATACCATTTATATAATTGAAGAACATTTTGGGGTGAGTTTTACTCTCTCTCTGTCTCCAGCTTGGCTGCTTTTATCTGTCTTTTACAGATTCTATTTTTTTTCTTATAGCTTTTCAATGCTTCCTCGCTACCTTCCTGTTTTAGCGATTTAAATTCTTTCTTTTTGTCCCCTTTATATTTCTATTTATGTTATAATCTGGAGGTGGCTGCAGAGGTTGATTCAGGCCTGAGTCTATTAGACTTTGTGCAGCTTATGATTCATGAAAGATATTTATCACACTAGTGTTAAGTCATAAAGATGGTGCTCTGGGAAGAGAAGAGAAATACCGTACCCTGTCTTCGGCGGCTGCTAATCTTTCGGAACTTAGTTCCCTCACAAAGATAGTGAAGCCGATGCTGTCTGATCAGGTTCAGGAGCTCTGGCTGTAACTGCTGTCTTAGTTCCCTAGACAAACACAAGAAGGTGAGAAAGAAGCATCCAAGACGCACATCTGTGTGCTGTGCGAGTAGCGTAGAATCACATCTGTCCCTATGGATGTCACATGCACCAATCAATGCCCTTATAGAATGTTACCTGCACCAACCTCTTCCTGATGTTTATTACCTGAACCAATTTCAGCCTTTATGTTACATGCACCATTCTCTGCCCTTACAGATGTTACCTGCACAACCCTTACCCCTATAGATGATACCTGCACCAATATCTGCCCCAAGAGATGGCCGATGTTTAGTGCCTGCGGCAGCCTCTGCTGTATGGGTCTTACCTGCAGCAGCCTCTGCCCTATGGATTTTACCTGCAGCAGCATCTACCCTATGGATATTACCTGCAGCAGCCCTTGTCCTATGGATGTTACCTTCTGCATCCTCTACCATATGAACGTTATCGGCAGCACCCTCTGCCCTATGTAGGTTACGCAGTTACCTGCCGCAGCCTTTGCCCTATGGATGTTACCTGCCGCAGCCTTTGCCCTATGGATGTTACCTGCAGCAGCCTCTGCCCTATGGATGTTACCTGCCTCAGCCCTATGGATTTTACCTGCCGCAGCCTCTGTCCTATGGATTTTACCTGCCGCAGCCTCTGCCCTATGGATTTTACCTGCCGCAGCCTCTGCCCTATGGATGTTACCTGCCGCAGCCTCTGCCCTATGGATGTTACCTGCCGCAGCCTCTGCCCTATGGATGTTACCTGCCGCAGCCTCTGCCATATGGATGTTACCTGCCGCAGCCTCTGCCCTATGGATGTTACCTGCCGCAGCCTCTGTCCTATGGATTTTACCTGCCGCAGCCTCTGCCCTATGGATGTTACCTGCCGCAGCCTCTGCCCTATGGATGTTACCTGCCGCAGCCTCTGTCCTATGGATTTTACCTGCCGCAGCCTCTGCCCTATGGATGTTACCTGCCGCAGCCTCTGCCCTATGGATGTTACCTGCCGCAGCCTCTGCCCTATGGATGTTACCTGCCGCAGCCCCTGACCTATGGATGTTACCTGCCGCAGCCTCTGCCCTATGGATGTTACCTGCTGCAGCCTCTGCCCTATGGATGTTACCTGCCGCAGCCTCTGCCCTATGGATGTTACCTGCCGCAGCCTCTGCCCTATGGATGTTACCTGCCGCAGCCTCTGCCCTATGGATGTTACCTGCCGCAGCCTCTGCCCTATGGATGTTACCTGCCGCAGCCTCTGCCCTATGGATGTTACCTGCCGCAGCCTCTGCCCTATGGATGTTACCTGCCGCAGCCTCTGCCCTATGGATGTTACCTGCCGCAGCCTCTGCCCTATGGATGTTACCTGCCGAAGCCTCTGCCCTATGGATGTTACCTGCCGAAGCCTCTGCCCTATGGATGTTACCTGCTGCAGCCTCTGCCCTATGGATGTTACCTGCCGCAGCCTCTGACCTATGGATGTTACCTGCTGCAGCCCCTGCCCTATGGATGTTACCTGCCGCAGCCCCTGACCTATGGATGTTACCTGCCGCAGCCCCTGCCCTATGGATGTTACCTGCTGCAGCCTCTGCCCTATGGATGTTACCTGTCGAAGCCTCTGCCCTATGGATGTTCCCTGCCGCAGCCCCTGCCCTATGGATGTTACCTGCCGCAGCCTCTGCCCTATGGATATTACCTGCCGCAGCCTCTGCCCTATGGCCTGATGGAACAGAGTGAAAACTCTGATCCTGCTACTAGATAAACTCATGGCTATTTTTAATAAAGACCAATTGAAAAAAATATTTTTACCTGCAGCAGCCTCTGCCCTATGGATGTTACCTGCAGCAGCCTCTGCCCTATGGATGTTACCTGCCGCAGCCCCTGACCTATGGATGTTACCTGCCGCAGCCTCTGCCCTATGGATGTTACCTGCCGCAGCCTCTGCCCTATGGATGTTACCTGCCGCAGCCTCTGCCCTATGGATGTTACCTGCCGCAGCCTCTGCCCTATGGATGTTACCTGCCGCAGCCTCTGCCCTATGGATGTTACCTGCCGCAGCCTCTGCCCTATGGATGTTACCTGCCGCAGCCTCTGCCCTATGGATGTTACCTGCCGCAGCCTCTGCCCTATGGATGTTACCTGCCGCAGCCTCTGCCCTATGGATGTTACCTGCCGCAGCCTCTGCCCTATGGATGTTACCTGCTGCAGCCTCTGCCCTATGGATGTTACCTGCCGCAGCCTCTGACCTATGGATGTTACCTGCCGCAGCCCCTGCCCTATGGATGTTACCTGCCGCAGCCCCTGACCTATGGATGTTACCTGCCGCAGCCCCTGCCCTATGGATGTTACCTGCCGCAGCCTCTGCCCTATGGATGTTACCTGCTGCAGCCCCTGCCCTATGGATGTTACCTGCCGCAGCCCCTGCCCTATGGATGTTACCTGCCGCAGCCCCTGACCTATGGATGTTACCTGCCGCAGCCCCTGCCCTATGGATGTTACCTGCCGCAGCCTCTGCCCTATGGATGTTACCTGCTGCAGCCCCTGCCCTATGGATGTTACCTGCAGCAGCCTCTGCCCTATGGATGTTACCTGCCGCAGCCTCTGACCTATGGATGTTACCTGCCGCAGCCTCTGCCCTATGGATGTTACCTGCCGCAGCCCCTGACCTATGGATGTTACCTGCCGCAGCCCCTGACCTATGGATGTTACCTGCCGCAGCCCCTGCCCTATGGATGTTACCTGCCGCAGCCTCTGCCCTATGGATGTTACCTGTCGAAGCCTCTGCCCTATGGATGTTCCCTGCCGCAGCCCCTGCCCTATGGATGTTACCTGCCGCAGCCTCTGCCCTATGGATATTACCTGCCGCAGCCTCTGCCCTATGGCCTGATGGAACAGAGTGAAAACTCTGATCCTGCTACTAGATAAACTCATGGCTATTTTTAATAAAGACCAATTGAAAAAAATATTTTTACCTGCAGCAGCCTCTGCCCTATGGATGTTACCTGCAGCAGCCTCTGCCCTATGGATGTTACCTGCCGCAGCCCCTGACCTATGGATGTTACCTGCCGCAGCCTCTGCCCTATGGATGTTACCTGCCGCAGCCTCTGCCCTATGGATGTTACCTGCCGCAGCCTCTGCCCTATGGATGTTACCTGCCGCAGCCTCTGCCCTATGGATGTTACCTGCCGCAGCCTCTGCCCTATGGATGTTACCTGCCGCAGCCTCTGCCCTATGGATGTTACCTGCCGCAGCCTCTGCCCTATGGATGTTACCTGCCGCAGCCTCTGCCCTATGGATGTTACCTGCCGCAGCCTCTGCCCTATGGATGTTACCTGCCGCAGCCTCTGCCCTATGGATGTTACCTGCCGCAGCCTCTGCCCTATGGATGTTACCTGCCGCAGCCCCTGCCCTATGGATGTTACCTGCCGCAGCCCCTGACCTATGGATGTTACCTGCCGCAGCCCCTGCCCTATGGATGTTACCTGCCGCAGCCTCTGCCTTATGGATGTTACCTGTCGAAGCCTCTGCCCTATGGATGTTCCCTGCCGCAGCCCCTGCCCTATGGATGTTACCTGCCGCAGCCTCTGCCCTATGGATATTACCTGCCGCAGCCTCTGCCCTATGGATGTTACCTGCCGCAGCCTCTGCCCTATGGATGTTACCTGCCGCAGCCTCTGCCCTATGGATGTTACCTGCCGCAGCCTCTGCCCTATGGATGTTACCTGCCGCAGCCCCTGCCCTATGGATGTTACCTGCCGCAGCCCCTGACCTATGGATGTTACCTGCCGCAGCCCCTGCCTTATGGATGTTACCTGCCGCAGCCTCTGCCTTATGGATGTTACCTGTCGAAGCCTCTGCCCTATGGATGTTCCCTGCCGCAGCCCCTGCCCTATGGATGTTACCTGCCGCAGCCTCTGCCCTATGGATATTACCTGCCGCAGCCTCTGCCCTATGGCCTGATGGAACAGAGTGAAAACTCTGATCCTGCTACTAGATAAACTCATGGCTATTTTTAATAAAGACCAATTGAAAAAAATATTTTTACCTGCAGCAGCCTCTGCCCTATGGATGTTACCTGCCGCAGCCTCTGCCCTATGGATGTTACCTGCCGCAGCCCCTGCCCTATGGATGTTACCTGCCGCAGCCTCTGCCCTATAGATATTACCTGCCGCAGCCTCTACCCTATAGATATTACCTGCAGCAGCCTCTGGCCTATGGATGTTACCTGCCGCAGCCTCTGTGCTATGGATGTTACCTGCAGCAGCCTCTGCCCTATGGATGTTACCTGCAGCAGCCTCTATCCTATGAATGTTATCCGCAGTACCCTCTGTCCCATGTAGGTTACGCAGTTACCCGCAGCAGCCTCTGCCCTATGGATGTTACTTACCACAGCCTCTGCCCTATGTAGGTTACGCAGTTACCCGCAGCAGCCTCTGCCCTATGTAGGTTACGCAGTTACCCGCAGCAGCCTCTGTCCTATGATTGTTACCTAGAGCAGCCTCTGCCCTATGGATGTTTCCTGCAGCAGCCCCTGCCCTATGGATGTTACCTGCAGAAGCTTCTGCCCTATGGATGTTTCCTGCAGCAGCCCCTGCCCTATGGATGTTACCTGCCGCAGCCCCTGCCCTATGGATGTTACCTGCAGCAGCCCCTGCCCTATGGATGTTACCTGCAGCAGCCCCTGCCCTATGGATGTTACCTGCAGCGGCCTCTGCCCTATGGATGTTACCTGCAGCGGCCTCTGCCATATAGATGTTACTTGCAGCAGCCTCTGCCCTATAGATGTTACCTGCCGCAGCCTCTGCCCTATAGATGTTACCTGCAGCAGCCTCTGCCCTATAGATGTTACCTGCACCAATATTTGCCCCTAGAGATGTTACCTGCAACAGCCTCTGCCCTATAGATGTTACCTGCACCAATATCTGCCCCTAGAGATGTTACCCAAACAAACCTCTGGCTGATGTTTAGTGCCTGCAGCAGCCTCTGCTCTATGAATGTTACCTGCAGCGGCCTCTGCCCCATAGATGTTAACTTCAGCAGCCTCTGTTATATGGATGTTACCTGCAAAAGCCTCTGCCTTATAGATGTTACCGGCAAAAGCCTCTGCCCTATAGATTTTACCTGCAGCAGCATCTGCCCTATGGATATTACCTGCAGCGGTTTCTGCCCTATGGATGTTACCTGCAGAAGCCTCTGCCCTAATAATGTTACCTGCAGCAGCCTCTGCCCTAATAATGTTACCTGCAGTAGCCTCTGTCCTATAGATGTTACCTGCAGCAGCCTCTGTCCTACAGATGTTACCTGCAGCAACCTCTGCCCTAGAGAGGTTACCTGCAGCAGCCTCTGCCCTATAGGTGTTACCTGCAGCAGCCTCTGCCCTAATAATGTTACCTGCAGCAGCCTCTGCACTATAGATGTTACCTACAGCAGCCTTTGCCCTAATAATGTTACCTGCAGTGGCCTCTGTCCTATAGAGGTTACCTGCAGCAGCCTCTGCCCTATAGGTGTTACCTGCAGCAGCCTCTGGCCTATGGGTGTCAACTGCAACAGCCTCTGCCCTACAGATGTTACTTGCAGCAGCCTCTACCCTATGGATGTTACCTGCAGCAGCCTCTGCCCTATGGATGTTACCTGCAGCAGCCTCTGCCCTATGGATGTTACCTGCAGCAGCCTCTGCCCTATAGATGTTACCCGCAGCAGCCTCTGCCCTATAGGTGTTACCTGCAGCAGCCTCTGGCCTATGGGTGTCAACTGCAGCAGCCTCTGCCCTACAGATGTTAATTGCAGCAGCCTCTGCCCTATGGATGTTACCTGCAGCAGCCTCTGCCCTATGGATGTTACCTGCAGCAGCCTCTGCCCTATGGATGTTACCTGCAGTAGCCTCTGCCCTATAGGTGTTACCTGCAGCAGCCTCTGCCCTATGGATATTACCTGCAGCAGCCTCTGCCCTATGGATGTTACCTGCAGTAGCCTCTGCCCTATAGGTGTTACCTGCAGCAGCCTCTGCCCTATGGATGTTACCTGCAGCAGCCTCTGCCCTATAGATGTTACCCGCAGCAGCCTTTGGCCTATAGGTGTTACCTGCAGCAGCCTCTGGCCTATGGGTGTCAACTGCAGCAGCCTCTGCCCTACAGATGTTACTTGCAGCAGCCTCTGCCCTATGGATGTTACCTGCAGCAGCCTCTGCCCTATGGATGTTACCTGCAGCAGCCTCTGCCCTATGGATGTTACCTGCAGCAGCCTCTGCCCTATGGATGTTACCTGCAGCAGCCTCTGCCCTATAGATGTTACCCGCAGCAGCCTCTGCCCTATAGGTGTTACCTGCAGCAGCCTCTGGCCTATGGGTGTCAACTGCAGCAGCCTCTGCCCTATAGATGTTACCCGCAGCAGCCTCTGCCCTATGGATGTTACCTGCCGCAGCCTCTGCCGTATAGATGTTACTTGCAGCAGCCTCTGCCCTACAGATGTTACTTGCAGCAGCCTCTGCCCTATGGATGTTACCTGCAGCAGCCTCTGCCCTATGGATGTTACCTGCAGCAGCCTCTGCCCTATGGATGTTACCTGCAGTAGCCCCTGTCCTATGGATGTTACCGCCCTATGGATGTTACCTGCAGCAGCCTCTGCCCTATAGATGTTACCTGCAGCAGCCTCTGCCCTATAGATGTTACTTGTCGAAGCCTCTGCCCTATGGATGTTACCTGCAGCAGCTTCTGCCCTATGGATGTTACCTGCCGCAGCCTCTGCCGTATAGATGTTACCTGCAGTGGCCTCTGCCCTATGGATGTTACTTGTCGAAGCCTCTGCCCTATGGATGTTACTTGTCGAAGCCTCTGCCTTATCTCTGACCTTATAAATACTCATTATAGCTCAGTTCTTATCTTACTGATTAGAATGTGGATTATATAAGTCTTTCTGAGCAATTAGTAGTTTAGAGATGAGAGTTATTAGATGACGGCACAAAGTGAAATAAAAAGTACATTCACAACGCTAAACAGTCACCCGTTTGTGACAGAACGCCTCAATATCTTTAACAATTGAAAAAAACTATTCTTAACCCAAAAGGTGTCAAATGCAATCAGAAATAAATTGCTCCTGACGGTGAACATTTAAGCCTTTAAGCCATAGTTCGCATTAAAGTAATACACTGAAAATACAGCTACGGCTTGGAGTTGGGGAGTCCACTAATAGGATGTCCACAGCCTACATGTTCAGGACCAGGGTGGTGGTTGTCATCACCCCCATGAACCTGTATAGGTGGATGACATTGTGCACATTGAACACTGAGTTACCACTTATACAGGTTCTCTAGACTTTATTGGGAATGTACAGCCAGAAAATGGCACATTATCCAGTTCAATCGGTTTTATTCTTATTATATTTGATATTTTGTGTGAGACATTAGTGCCGAGCTTTGAAGCAGCAATGCTTCGGGCTTCCTTGTCCACTTTGATGCATCATCTTGGACAGTATGATTGGAGTCATCTCATTAGGAGTTAAGCAAAGGGCTTATTCCACTAAATACATTTATCTCCAAAGGAATAGGACAGATCATAAATGTATCACTGCTGAGATGCCTATCGATCACTAGAATGGGGGTCCTGGGTTCTCCAGGTGAGGAGGCAGTGGTGGTCGACATACTGTACACGCTGCTGTTCCTACTCCTCTATAGTCTATGTGAGTGACAGCCAAATGCTGTGCAATCTGCCCCCTACTGCCGGGGCACATAAGGTGCGGATAGTACCACTAAACCTGGGAGGAAGCGAGAGACTATAATAATCTATCTCTCTATCAACTCCCATTCATTGCAGCTGCTAGATACTGTCCACACAGACATGAAAGGGAAGAAGTGTGTGCTTTAAATATGGCGCAACACCAAAAAGGTAACAAAGCAACTTAAAAAAACAACAACAAAAAACATAACAGGATTAGTAAATCCCTTGTTTCTATATAGACAGCTGAATCCGAAAGACAAGAACACATATGCAAAAATTGTATATACAATTTTTGCATATGTGTTCTTGTCTTTCGGATTCATGAGTTTATTCTCACATATGGTTTTCTCACTGGTTGAGAATTTATTGTCGGTTCTACTTCTATATAGACAGCGTAAACACTGTGCATGTGGGCCGAATATGGTGCATCTTTCATTAACTTAGAAACCTTTGTCCATCTTTGCACAAAATAGTGGTTAGCTTACTCTGAGGGAAAAATTTAGGCACAAATTGTCAAATTTAAAGCCACGCCCTTCCCTCTAAACCACACCCCCTTTATATAAAGGCACAGACAAGCCGCGAAGCACAACATGAGGCTTAGCAATACCTAGATTTCTCTTCTACAGAATGAAATTTGAACTTAGTTCCATTAAAGGGATTGTCCCTACCCTTATTTTCACCCAGGCAGCCCCCCTGAGGCTATGATCGGAGCATCTCATGCTCATGCTAAATCACGCAGGGCAAGGTCTCTTGTTTTCAATAACACACTGCCGGGCGGAAACTTCCGCCCGGCAGTGTGTTTGGTGACGTCACCGGCTCTGATGGGCGGGCTTTAGCGCTGTCCTAGCCGTTTTACTGGCTAGGGCAGTGCTAAATCTTGCCCATCAGTGCCGGTGATGTCACCGGGCTTCCTGGCAGCCCCATGGAGAGTCCCGGTACCTCACCAGATCTCCAAAAAATGCCTTTGCCCTGCGCAATGTAGCATGAACTGCTCCGATGCTCAAGTCAGGGGGGCTGTCAGGGTGAAAATGGAGGTATATCCAGGGTTAGGGTTCAGCTCTGAATCCAGACAACCCCTTTAATTCATAGACAAGCATTTGTAAGATGTTCTCCCTCCTCTGAGCCAGTGCCATTCTACTCAACACCTATGGCTCTTGGCTCTTCTCCTGACTGATGTTTTTATGTTTCTTACATAACAGGTGGGGAGAGGGCATCATCCTGGCTCAGTCTTTCTTCCTGACGTCTGCGGAGAATCTCACTATAATTAAGAGATGATATCTTTGTTCGAAAGAAGTCCAGAGATGTTGGAGCATGACCGAGGGTACGAGAAATCTGCTCCTTTACCACATGCATCACCTGTATCCAAAAAGAGAACCATAAGGGAAGAAGATGAAGAGATCATAATCAGAAAAAGATTATTAGAGGGATCCTCAAAAGGAAAAAAATGTGTGGAGATGTCAGATCAAGGGGAAATGTGTTAAAAATGGACATTAGAACAAGGGAAGGTCAGCCCAAAGCGGAAACCAGTACGAGAAGAGATTGGTGCACAGAGGAAATGAGTACAAGAGGAAGTGAGTGCACAGAGGAAACCAGGACAACGGGAAGTCAGCACACAGAGGAAATCAGGAAAAGAGGAGATTAGCACAAAACTGAAACGAGCAGAAAAGGAAGTCAAAACACAGAGGAAATGGGGACAAAGGGAGGTCAGCACAAAAAGGAGATGAGTGGAAGTCACTGTATGGAGGAAACCAGGACAAGAAGAGGTCAGTGCACACAAAACACAGGAAAATAGGAGGTCAGCACACAGAAGAAATGTGGACAAGAGGCGTTTTAGACACCGGTCTTAATATCCCCTATAGCTGGCGGTGGATTAGCCGGAGTTATGTAGAAGCGCGCCGGTACAGGAGGAGGTCAGTGACCAGAGGAAAACATGACAAGAGCAGGTCAGTATATAGAGGAAACTAGGACATGAGGAGATCAGCACACAGAGGAAACAAAGACAATAGAAAGTCAGTGCACAGAGGAAACCAGGACAAGAAGAGGTCAGCACACAGAGGAAACAAGGACAATAGAAAGTCAGCGCACAGAGGAAACCAAGACAAGGGGAGGTCAGCACACAGAGAAAACCAGGGCAAGAGGAGGTCAATACACAGAGGAAACCAGGGCAAGAGGAGGTCAGCACACAGAGGAAACCAGGGCAAGAGGAGGTCAGCACACAGAGGAAACCAGGGCAAGAGGAGGTCAGCACACAGAGGAAACCAGGGCAAGAGGAGGTCAGCACACAGAAGAAACCAGGGCAAGGGGAGGTCAGCACACAGAGGAAACCAGGGCAAGAGGAGGTCAATACACAGAGGAAACCAGGGCAAGGGGAGGTCAGCACACAGAGGAAACCAGGGCAAGGGGAGGTCAGCACACAGAGGAAACCAGGGCAAGAGGAGGTCAGCACACAGAGGAAACCAGGGCAAGAGGAGGTCAGCACACAGAGGAAACCAGGGCAAGAGGAGGTCAGCACACAGAGGAAACCAGGAGAAGGGGAGGTCAGCACACAGAGGAAACCAGGAGAAGGGGAGGTAAAAACACAGAGGAAACAAAGACAATAGGAAGTTAGTGCACAGAGGAAACCAGGGCAAGAAAAGGTCAGCACACAGAGGAAACAAGGACAATAGAAAGACAGTGCACAGAGGAAACCAGGGCAAGAGAAGGTCAGCACACAGAGGAAACCAGGGCAAGAGGAGGTCAGAACACAGAGGAAACAAAGATGTGAGTCAGCATCAAACAGTAGTAGGCTGAGACAGCATCAACATGAGAGTGGAAGTTAGTGCACAGAGGAAACCAGGGAAAGAAGAGGTCAGCACACAGAAGAAACCGGGACAATAGGAAGTTAGTGCACAGAGGAAACCAGGGCAAGAAGAGGTCAGCACACAGAGGAAACAAGGACAATAGAAAGTCAGTGCACAGAGGAAACAAGGACAATAGAAAGTCAGTGCACAGAGGAAACCAGGACAAGGGGAGGTCAGCACACAGAGGAAACCAGGGCAAGAGAAGGTCAGCACACAGAGGAAACAAAGATGTGAGTCAGCATCAAACAGTAGTAGGCTGAGACAGCATCAACATGAGAGTGGAAGTTAGTGCACAGAGGAAACCAGGGAAAGAAGAGGTCAGCACACAGAGGAAACCGGGAGAAGGGGAGGTCAGCACACAGAAGAAACCGGGACAATAGGAAGTTAGTGCACAGAGGAAACCAGGGCAAGAGGAGGTCAGCACACAGAAGAAACCAGGGCAAGAGGAGGTCAGCACACAGAGGAAACCAGGGCAAGAGGAGGTCAGCACACAGAGGAAACCAGGGCAAGAGGTCAGCGCACAGAGGAAACCAGGGCAAGAGGAGGTCAGCACACAGAGGAAACCAGGGCATGAGGAGGTCAGCACACAGAAGAAACCAGGGCAAGAGGAGGTCAGCACACAGAGGAAACCGGGACAAGGGGAGGTCAGCACACAGAGGAAACCGGGACAAGGGGAGGTCAGCACACAGAGGAAACCGGGACAAGGGGAGGTCAGCACACAGAGGAAACCGGGACAAGAGGAGGTCAGCACACAGAGGAAACAAAGACAATAGGAAGTTAGTATGATAAAATGGTGATGGTGATAATAGTACAGTTGAAAGGTAAAAATCTAACCGGAACTAAAGATGGCAGCAATCCTATGTGGTAACCTCCAATGGTCAGGAAGAAGGGTCTCTGAAGACCATACAGTGTATAACTAACAGCGGAATTCAAAAAAATCTAATATCCTAAGTTAAATGCATAAAATCGATTGTCCCATAAAATCAGTTTGAAATATGTGCAATACAAAGAAATCGTAGCAGTCCAGTAGTAGTCAGGAACGTTGGTCCCTCCAAACCATATGGTGTATGACTAGGTACATAAAATCATATGAGTTATATTCGGATCCTTCCAAAAGTACATGAAGCTGTCTTCAAAATTCGAAAGTGAACCAATGTTCATATATGGCCATAAATTCGTATAGTTATTGGTGTAGTAACGATTATTTGTGTGGGTTAGCGGCGTCCCGCTACTCTGAACACACAAGCGGCGTCCCGCTTCACAGGAATCTTGGTAAAAGAGACTCTAATTGCTGGTTAAATATAATGTCATGCGATCTCTATTATTCATGAAAAGTATTACACTTAGTGTAATTGTTAAACTCCTGATTTGGCGTCCTCACCGCTTCTCTCTCTCACGCTGGCTAGCACCGTACTCTGACCTCTGTCTGTGTTCCGGTGCCGGTTGAGGTATGACCGATGCTTTCTTATGCGCAGGTAAATCTGTGTTGAGAGGTGAGGATGGTTTTTGATATTCACCTCTCAACACAGATTTACCTGTGTGTAAGGAAACATCGGTTCATACACCATATGGTTTGTATTGCACATATTTCAAATTGATTTTATGGGACAATCGATTTTATGCATTTAACTTAGGATATTCGATTTTATGAATTTCGCTGTTAGTTATACACTGCATCGTCTTCAGAGACCCTTCTTCCTGACCATTGGAGGTTACCACATAGGATTGCTGCCATCTTTAGTTCCGGTTATATTTTTACCTTTCAACTGTACTATTATCACCATCACCATTTTATCATACTTGTATTAATAAATTGCTTTTAATTTGACCCCATTGTCAGTGAGTGCCCAGTCATTATTTTTATTTTATTGCATTTTATGTAGAATGGGTGATACTATTTAACTGTGAACACCACAATTTGGTTATCCGACACATTGGTGCAGCTTCACACACTATATAATAGCAAGTTAGTGCACAGAGGAAACCAGGGCAAGAGGAGGTCAGCACGCAGATGAAACTGGGACAAGGGGAGGTCAGCACACAGAGGAAACTGGGACAAGGGGAGGTCAGCACACAGAGGAAACTGGGACAAGGGGAGGTCAGCACACAGAGGAAACTGGGACAAGGGGAGGTCAGCACACAGAGGAAACCAGGGCAAGAGGAGGTCAGCACACAGAGGAAACTGGGACAAGGGGAGGTCAGCACACAGAGGAAACTGGGACAAGGGGAGGTCAGCACACAGAGGAAACTGGGACAAGGGGAGGGTCAGTACACAGAGGAAACTAAGACAATAGAAAGTCAGTGCACAGAGGAAACCGGGACAAGAGGAGGTCAGCACACAGAGGAAACCAGGGCAAGAGGAGGTCAGCATACAGAGGAAACCAGGGCAAGAGGAGGTCAGCACACAGAGGAAACTGGGACAAGGGGAGGTCAGCACACAGAGGAAACCAGGGCAAGAGGAGGGTCAGCACACAGAAGAAACCAGGGCAAGAGGAGGTCAGCACACAGAGGAAACTGGGACAAGGGGAGGTCAGCACACAGAGGAAACTGGGACAAGAGGAGGTCAGCACACAGAGGAAACCAGGGCAAGAGGAGGTCAGCATACAGAGGAAACCAGGGCAAGAGGAGGTCAGCACACAGAGGAAACTGGGACAAGGGGAGGTCAGCACACAGAGGAAACCAGGGCAAGAGGAGGTCAGCACACAGAAGAAACCAGGGCAAGAGGAGGTCAGCACACAGAGGAAACTGGGACAAGGGGAGGTCAGCACACAGAGGAAACTGGGACAAGAGGAGGTCAGCACACAGAGGAAACTGGGACAAGGGGAGGTCAGCACACAGAGGAAACTGGGACAAGAGGAGGTCAGCACACAGAGGAAACCAGGGCAAGAGGAGGTCAGCACACAGAGGAAACTGGGACAAGGGGAGGTCAGCACACAGAGGAAACTGGGACAAGGGAAGGTCAGCACACAGAGGAAACTGGGACAAGGGGATGGTCAGTACACAGAGGAAACTAAGACAATAGAAAGTCAGTGCACAGAGGAAACCGGGACAAGAGGAGGTCAGCACACAGAGGAAACCAGGGCAAGAGGAGGTCAGCACACAGAGGAAACCAGGGCAAGAGGAGGTCAGCACACAGAGGAAACCGGGACAAGAGGAGGTCAGCACACAGAGGAAACGAGGGCAAGTGGAGGTCAGCACACAGAGGAAACCAGGGCAAGAGGAGGTCAGCACACAGAGGAAACTGGGACAAGGGGAGGTCAGCACACAGAGGAAACCAGGGCAAGTGGAGGTCAGCACACAGAGGAAACCAGGGCAAGAGGAGGTCAGCACACAGAGGAAACTGGTACAAGGGGAGGTCAGCACACAGAGGAAACCAGGGCAAGAGGAGGTCAGCACACAGAGGAAACCAGGGCAAGAGGAGGTCAGCACACAGAGGAAACCAGGGCAAGAGGAGGTCAGCACACAGAGGAAACTGGTACAAGGGGAGGTCAGCACACAGAGGAAACTGGGACAAGGGGAGGTCAGCACACAGAGGAAACCAGGGCAAGAGGAGGTCAGCACACAGAGGAAACTGGGACAAGGGGAGGTCAGCACACAGAGGAAACCAGGGCAAGAGGAGGTCAGCACACAGAGGAAACCAGGGCAAGAGGAGGTCAGCACACAGAGGAAACTGGTACAAGGGGAGGTCAGCACACAGAGGAAACCGGGACAAGAGGAGGTCAGCACACAGAGGAAACCAGGGCAAGTGGAGGTCAGCACACAGAGGAAACCAGGGCAAGAGGAGGTCAGCACACAGAGGAAACTGGGACAAGGGGAGGTCAGCACACAGAAGAAACCGGGACAAGAGGAGGTCAGCACACAGAGGAAACCAGGGCAAGTGGAGGTCAGCACACAGAGGAAACCAGGGCAAGAGGAGGTCAGCACACAGAGGAAACTGGGACAAGGGGAGGTCAGCACACAGAGGAAACAAAGACAATAGAAAGTCAGTGCACAGAGGAAACCGGGACAAAGGAGGTCAGCACACAGAGGAAACAAAGACAATAGAAAGTCAGTGCACAGAGGGAACCGCGACATGGGGAAGTGAACGCACAGAGGAAATATGGGGGGTCAGTGCGTAGAGGTCAGCACACAGAAGAAAGCAGGAAAAAAAGGAGATCATTGCACAGAATAAGGACAAGAGGAGGTCAGTTCACAGATGTCTGCAGACAGAGTAAACCACGGCAAGAGGATGTTTGTGCACAAAGGAAAGTGGCACGAAAGAGGTCAGTGCACAGAGGAATCCAGGACAAGAGGAGGACACGTAGGACATCATAACTTTAGTAAAGGTGGCAGGACACAGACTTTTTTAATTTTAAATTTTGTCTCAGTGGTATATCCAGAGGCAGCAGTAAATAAACAGGATAGCACCTCCACCACAAATCACCTGTCCAGGTACTCCACCTTGTCAAAGTCTTCCTGGGTGGCTCTCATCTCCTTCCAGGTCTTATTAAGCACCTGAATGCACACACAGAACAGCTCCTGGAAAAAGTGGTCTTGTGCGTAGAAAAGAGTCAGGAAACCCTGCCCTGTCTCTGAGGCTGAAATACCAGGAAAGTGAGGTGTCAGAGTGCACTTGACCCACGTGGAAGCTGCAGAATTGCATGGCAATCATTTGCTAACCTCTTACAATATTATAAAATACCTTACCAATCCCCGCGGGCAGTGGACATGGAGCAGAGCAGCAAAGAGGCAACAGAAGTCAGTAACAACATGCAGACTTGTCAGAGGAGTAGTGCTTTGGACAGGGAAAGTGTGACAGGAGAAGGAATAAGAAATAACGGACACTAATTGGGTTGGCAGTCTAAGGATTCTGCTGTTCTTCACTCTTAGCCAGTCCCTCCAAGAAGGTATGGACTTTACAGGTAACATTCCCAGATCCCAGTCCCAAGGAAAGCACCTAATGGTGAGGAGCACAGTGCCAGTGAGACACCTGATGGATGCCTGCACAATCAGCATCAAACAGTAGTAGGCTGAGGCAGCATCAACATTAGAGTGACTGCTGCCCCCTAGTGTTCAAAATGACATTTCATCAGAAGATGCTGTAATCTCTGCCATACCACTATATAGCAGAAATCCAGCACAGTGCTGGTATGCGGAGCCTCAGCCAGTGAGCACTGCCCGGTCCACGAGTGGAAAGGGGAAGCAGTCCCTAACCTGCTTGGCACCGGGTTGCTGAGCTCTACCCAGTCAGTGCTACGATTGCTTTCTTGACTATTGCCCAGTCCATGAGTGAAGAGGAGAAGCAGTCCCTGTCCTGCCTGGCACCGGGCGGCTGAGCTTCACCCAGTTAGTGCAAGGCTTGCAGTGCCTGCCACGCATCTAACTTCGCCCAAAACATAACTATGCACCTGGAATGCTGCCTGGCCCATGAGTGGAGAGTAGCAGCAGTCCCTCTCCTGCGTGGCACCAAGCGGTTGAGCTTCACCTGGTCATTGGTAGACATGTTTTCTGGAACACTGCCCTGCCCATGTGTGGAGAGCAGAAGCAGTCCCTGTTCTGCCTGGCACCGGCCGGCTGAGCTTCACCCAGTCAGTGGTTGGCTTACTTTCTGGACTACTGCCCGGCCCATGAATGGAGTGGAGAAGCAGTCTCTGTGTAGCCTCTAACTCCGCCCAAAACATAACTATGCACCTAATCCCAACCAGTCCTCTTAATGCCCCCACATAGTAATTATTCCCCCTTCATGCCACCGAACAGTATTTATGCCCATGTTGTGCCCCCTCACAGAATTATGTCCTGCTGTGTCCCCAGTAATATGCCTAGTTATGTGCCCCCTCATGGAATTATGCCCAGCTGTTCCCACAGTAATATGCCCAGATGTGCCCCCCGGTAATATGCCCAGCTGTGCCCCCAGTAAGGGCTCTTTCACACTTGCGTATCCTGATCAGGATTATCCCCATGCATTCTGAATGGAGAGAAATCCGTTCAGGATGCATCAGGACTTCTTCAGTTCAGGACCGGACGTTTTTTGGCCGGAGAAAATACTGCAGCATGCTGCGCTTTTTGCTCCGGCCAAAAATCCTGAACACTTGCCGCAAGGCCGGATGCGGAATTAATGCCCATTGAAAGGCATTAATCCGGATCCGGCCTTAAGCTAAACGTCGTTTCGCCGCATTATCGGATCCGACGTTTAGCTTTTTCTGAATGGTTACCATGGCTGCCGGGACGCTAAAGTCCTGTTTGCCATGGTAAAGTATAGTGGGGAGCGGGGAAGCAGTATACTTACCGTCCGTGCGGCTCCTGGGGAGCTTCAGAGTGACATCAGAGCGCCCCAAGCGCATGGATGACGTGATCGCATGAATCACGTCATCCATGCGCATGGGGCGCTCTGACGTATCCTCTCCTGAGGATGGCAATACAGATGATTATGCCTGGGATTCGTAAATGAGAAGTGTGCAAGTCACTGGTGCGGCCCACACCCCTTGAGGAGGTGTCTGGGATTCAAACCCACGACCTTCTGTATTAGAGGCAAAGCACTTACCCACACAGCCATAAGAGCTGCATTGCCACTGACTGAAAAAACATGAGACTTGTACTGTTATAGCTGGCTAAGTGTACATCATATATAGAGATATAGCAGAGCTGAGTGTGCTGGGACAGCTGTCATGTGTATAGATGTACACTTAGCCAGCTATAACAGTAGAAGTCTCATATTTTTTCAGTCAGTGGCAAGGCAGCTCTTATGGCTGTGTGGGTAAGTGCTTTGCCTCTGATACAGAAGGTCTTGGGTTTGAATCCCAGCAGAAACTTTTCTGAAATACAGGCTAAATTAGAATACACAAGTAGAGATGAGCGAACTTCTGTTTTAAGTTCGGCGTCTAAAGTTCGGCTTCCGGTTAGCGGAGAATCCCGATCTGGATCCGGATATGGATTCCGACTTCCGTTGTGGTCCGTGGTAGCGGAATCAATAATGGCCGATTATTGATTCCGCTACCACGGACCACAACGGAAGTCGGAATCCATATACGGATCCAGATCGGGATTCTCCGCTAACCGGAAGCCGAACTTTAGACGCCGAACTTAAAACAGAAGTTCGCTCATCTCTATACACAAGCACTGACTCCAAATATGGACATACAGGGCGGGACACAGGAAGAGGCTGCATCGCATCGCTGACATGGAGGTAAGTATATGTGTTAGTTTTTTTTTGAATACCCGACTGTTACTGCCATGGGGGGAGCGGGAGGCACTTGATACTGGCACATGGGGGGAGGAGGGTTGGCACCTGATACTGGCACATGGGGGGGTTGGCACTATGATACTGGCACATGGGGGGGAGGGGGGTTGGCACCTGTTACTGGCACATGGGGGAGTGGGGTTGGCTTTATGATACTGGCACATGGGGGGGGGGAGAGAGGCACTTGATACTGGCACATGGGGGGAGAGGCACTATGATACTGGGACATGGTGGGGAGGAGAGAGGCACCTGATACTGGCACATGGGGGGGGGGGGTTGGCACTTGATACTGGCACATGGGGGGGTTTGGCACTATGATACTGGCACATGGGGGGTGGGAAGAAGAGAGGCACTTGATACTGGCACTTTTTTGAGGGGGGGTGGCACTATGATACTGGCACATGGGGGGGGGGGAGGAGAGAGGCACCTAATACTGGCACATTGGGAGGAGAAAGAGATGGCACTATGATACTGGCACATGGGGGGGTTTGGCACTATGATACTGGCACATGGGGGGTGGGAAGGAGAGAGGCACTTAATACTGGCACTTTTGGGGGGGGAGATGGCACTATGATACTGGGACATGGGGGGGTTTGGCACTATGATACTGGCACATGGGGTTAGGGTTAGGGGAAGGAGAGAGGCACTTGAGACTGGCACTTTTTTGGGGGGAGATGGCACTATGATACTGGGACATGGGGAAGTTTGGCACTATGATACTGGCACATGGGGGGTGCGAAGGAGAGAGGCACTTGATACTGGCACTTTTTTGGGGGGGAGATTGCACTATGATACTGGCACATGGGGGGGAGAGGCACTTAATACTGGCATATTGGGGGGAGATGGCACTATGATACTGGCACATGGGGGGGAGAGGCACTTCAGACTGGCACTTTTTTTGGGGGGGTGGCACTATGATACTCGGACATGGGGGGGAGGAGAGAGGCACTTGATACTGGCACATGGGAGGTTTGGCACTATGATACTGGCACATGGGGGGTGGGAAGGAGAGAGGCACTTGATACTGGCACATTGGGGGGTGGCACTATGATACTGGGACATGTGGTGGGAAGGAAAGAGGCACTTTATACTGGCACATTGGGGGGGATGACACTATGATACTGGGACATGTGGGGGGGAGGCACTTGATACTGGCACATGATAGGGGGCATCTATGGGGACACTTACTGGCACATTATTGGGGGGCATTATAGGGAACACTAGGCCAGCAGCCTATCAGAGGCTGGACACTGAGGGCATCTACTGGGGCACTATATATGGGGCATTTTATACTGGTACATTATGGCGGGCACTAGCAGGAAGGGGGGAGAGGAGCACTATGGGGGAATTTACTGGGGGCACTACATAGGGGTATTTTATACTGGGACATTATGAGGGCACTATGGGAACATTAGCTTAACTGGGGGCATTACAAAGGGGTATGTTTTGCACATTATAAGGAGAATTATTATTACTGGGGGGGGGCATTATGGTGGGCTTTATTACTCCCCCATGGTATGACCCCCTAGTAGCAGAACCAGCCTCTCCCTGCTCTGCTATTCCTCTGCCCCTTCTCCAAATCCTTATTATGAAATCTTTCTCATTAGGATAAAACAACATCAGCTCTGCCGAGCCCCCGGCCAAAGTGTTGAAGTGGCGTCCGAGATCCCCAAGGGCCAAGCCAAGTAACTGTAAGTTTTCATGTGGAATATGTTTGTTATACACATATAGCCTACATAGGTAGTATGTCCAGTTATGTGCCCCCAGTAATATGCCCAGATGTTCCCCCAGTAGTATGTCCAGCTGTGCCCCCAGTAGTATGTCCAGTTATATGCTCCTCACAGAAAGGACAAAAATAAATAAACACCACATACTTAGGCTACTTTCACACTTGCGTTCAGAGCGGATCCGTCTGGTATCTGCACAGACGGATCCGCTCCTATAATGCAGACGATGGGATCCGTTCAGAACGGATCCGTCTGCATTATAGTTTACAAAAAATTCTAAGTGTGAAAGTTGCTCCGACGGATCCGTCCAGACTTTACATTGAAAGTCAATGGGGGGCGGATCAGTTTGAAAATTTAGCCATATTGTGTCACCTTCAAACTGATCCGTCCCCATTGACTTATATTGTAAGTCTGGACTGATCCGTTTGCCTCCGCACAGCCAGGCGGACATCCGAACGCTGCAAGCAGAGTTTGGGTGTCCGCCTGCTGAGCGGAGGACAAACGGTGCCAGACTGATGCATTCTGAGCGGATCCGCATCCACTCAGAATGCATTAGGGCAGCCGCTTGTGAGAGCCTTCAAACGGAACTCACAAGCGGAGCCCCGAACGCTAGTGTGAAAGTAGCCTTACCTTGTTCCTAGCAGCAGGACATCGGCTGCTCTGGTCTATGGAGGAGGCGGAGCCGATGCTGACCCAATGGAAGCAGAGACAGCTGCCAGAAAGCAGGACATAGCTCCCCCGTACCGGGACAGCCACTGCAATCAGTGTGGTTCGTTGCATGTTTGCCCAGTGTGTCAGTAGGATGTGGCACATAACACAGTAGACTTGCTACACTACATACATACAGTGGGATGCGAAAGTTTGGGCAACCTTGTTAATTGTCATAATTTTCCTGTATAAATCGTTGGTTGTTACGATAAAAATTGTCAGTTAAATATATCATATAGGAGACTGTAACGGACCGTTTCAGCAGACAAGGGGTTAAAATCAGTTTAGGCAATATGCCCCTTTCTGAGAGACAGGCACAGCTACTGCAGAACACCAAACTCCCGAACTGGATACAAAATAGCACTCCAAACTGGAACCCCGCGAATAGCTGCTAGCAGACGAACAGGAAAAGCATACAATCAGCTTACACTCCTGGCAATCAGTCTCTAACAGCATACAGGGAATCCCCCCAATAACTAGACAAGGCTCCGTGTTGAGGGTCAAGCAGTGGTCTGTGAGTTAAAATGGCCGCTATCTATTGTTCTCACCATGTGCTTCATCCATTGTTCTCACCATGGGAATAGTAAAATCCAAGCAAGTAAGGCAAATGATGCAATCCAGGGACAGAGGGCTCAGTCCCAAGTGCCTTAAGACCCAATAACTTAAGGGACCATAATCCCAGGGCAGGAGGCTGGCAAACAGCCCCCTCCAAAACACAGTGGCGAGGTTGGTTTCGCCACAGAGACACACACAGTGATATTTGAGAAGTGAAATTAAGTTTATTGGATCTACAGAAAATGTGCTATAATTTTTTTAACAAAATTAGGCAGGTGCATAAATTTGGGCACTGTTGTCATTTTATTGATTCCAAAACCTTTAGAACTAGTTATTGGAACTCAAATTGGCTTGGTAAGCTCAGTGACCCCTGACCTACATACACAGGTGAATCCAATTATGAGAAAGAGTATTTAAGGGGGTCAATTGTAAGTTTCCCTCCTCTTAATTTTCTCTGAAGAGTAGCAACATGGGGGTCTCAATACAACTCTCAAATGACCTGAAGACACAGATTGTCCACCATCATGGTTTAGGGGAAGGATACAGAAAGCTGTCTCAGAGATTTCAGCTGTCTGTTTCCACAGTTAGGAACATATTGAGGAAATGGAAGACCACAGGCTCAGCTCAAGTTAAGGCTCGAAGTGGCCGACCAAGAAGAATCTCGGATAGACAGAAGAGACGAATGCTGAGAACAGTCAGAGTCAACCCACAGACCAGCACCAAAGACCTACAACATCATCTTGCTGCAGATGGAGTCACTGTGCATCATTCAACCATTCGACGCACTTTACACAAGGAGATGCTGTATGCGAGAGTGATGCAGAGGAAGCCTTTTCTCCGCCCACAGCACAAAAAGCACCGCTTGCGGTGGGCTAAAGCACATTGGGACAAGACAGCTTCATTTTGAAATAAGGTGCTGTGGACTGATGAAACTAAAATTGAGTTATTTGGCCATAAAAAGGGGCGTTATGCATGGAGGAAAAAGAACACAGCATTCCAAGAAAAACACCTACTACCTACAGTAAAATATGGTGGTGGTTCCATCATGCTGTGGGGCTGTGTGGCCAGTGCAGGGACTGGGAATCTTGTCAAAGTTGAGGGATGCATGGATTCCACTCAGTATCAGCAGATTCTGGAGACCAATGTCCAGGAATCAGTGACAAAGCTGAAGCTGCGCCGGGGCTGGATCTACAACAAGACAACGACCCTAAACACTGCTCAAAATCCTCTAAGGCATTTATGCAGAGGAACAAGCACAACGTTCTGGAATGGCCATCTCAGTCCCCAGACCTGAATATAATGGGAAATCTGTGGTGTGACTTAAAGAGAGCTGTCCATGCTCGGAAGCCATCAAACCTGAATGAACTAAAGATGTTTTGTAAAGAGGAATGTTCCAAAATACCTTCAACCAGAATCCAGACTCTCATTGGAACCTACAGGAAGCGTTTAGAGGCTGTAATTTCTGCAAAAGGAGGATCTACTAAATATTGATTTTATTACATGACACGGAGGCTCCTATTGCTATCTCTTTCTTTACTAAAATCGTATAGCAGCAAAAAACGAACAAATCAATCAAAGTGGAAACCATGGCAACTGACTCCTCCCCACTGTGCCAGTATAACAGTCCTAGTCACTGTCGACTCCTCCTCTTTCTTTGCTGCTCTCCTCACAGATAAGTACAGTGGTCTTATTGTCTGTGGGCTGAGCGTTATTAGTAGAATTATTATTAGTATTAAGTATATATCATATATTATATGTTTTATATATATATTTATGCCTGCTTGTAGTCCTCATTCTGGTGAGGTGTGTTTTTCCTCCCCACCCTTTCCCTTATTGCTTTTTCCCATAGGCAAGTTTTTCTTCCCTTTTAGGTTTCTTTTCCCACCTGTAGCGCTGCTGGGTTCGTCCCCACTCCCTGTGCGGCCATTTCGCCGCTCCATAACTCTCCCGTTACCCACCGCTACCTCTGCACCGCTCCGCTTCTGCTTCCTTCTGGGCGGCCGAGATCTCGCGAGATTTCGGCCGCCATTTTACCTCAGACCTTTTTCGCGCGCATTCCGCTCTCTGCTCTGAATCGAGCGTGATCTCGCGGGATTTCGCGAGATTTGCGCCGATTCTCCTCAGAGGAGCTGCCGGAGCATCACAGTTCACCTCAGCATATCTGCTGCCTCTTAGAGAAATAGAATTTGGAGTTTGTTTGCTTGAATATTGAGCTATATTACTGATTATAACCCTATTAATATCAGCCCATTAATATTAGCCTTCTGTTAAAAAGCCACATTAGGCCCTATTAATATTAGCCTCTTAATACATTAAGCCCTATTAATATTAGACCGTTTTTTGTTAAGCCACATTAGGCTCTATTGATAATACACGGTCTGGGATACAATGTCCAAAGTGAATATGGGTGGGTGTGAATCTAACCCTGAAATGGTAGAGGTGCCCTCTGATACACAAGAACAAGCTGCCATGTCTGTAGAGGCACAAACTTCAGCTATTCAGCGTTCAGTGACTGCAGCTATCCAGGCTGCCATGGGGTCTATGTCCACGGCCATTTCCACTTCAATTTCTGAAGCCCTTATGGCCGGCCCCTCCTCCTCCAAAACTTCTAGGTCCCATCCATCCGAGACCTTACTACCTGCCTCCAGAACCATTAAGACTGGTGGAACTGAAGCCACCCAAGACGGCGTGCCCCGTTCACGCAAAAGAGCCTATGCCCGCCAGGCAGAAAAGGCGAGGCAGTGGAAAAGCGCTAGAGCGCTACAAGATTATGTTTCGGGCTCTGAACCCGACTCAGATGAGGAGGCTCAGTATAATTCTATTGAATTTGAGGACTTAGAGGAGGACGATCTTTTGGATTCGGACCTTCCAGGTCCATCCTCCAGATCTATCACGCCACGGTCTGCTTCCATGGAGGTTCCTATAGAATCTTCAGCCATTTTAGATCCCGAGGGTGAACCCCTATTTGATCCCGATACATTGCACCACCCAAGGTCTGCAGAGTGGCTTCCGTCCTCACATGTGGCAAAATACCTTGAAGCCCGAGTGCGCCAGCCTCTTTCTAAGGAGGCGCGCAATAAAATGAAAGCGGAGTGCCCCAGACCCATAATTCCAAATAAAGTATGCGAGACACCTATCGTTGACCCGAAAATGTGTCAATTCCTCGCTAAATCGGGCTGGAACCCAAAGAAGGGTTTAGAGTCAGCATTAAAGTCATGCCAAGACAAACTATTGGACCTTTTGGGCCCACTAACAAAAATTTTCGAGATGGCTGAGTCAGCCAAATCCCAGAATTCACTGGTGGATCCGGAGGAACTCCGGGGATGGGTTCAGCGGGCTGTGTGCATAACAGGCAACGTTAATACGTCACTGTCCATAGAGAGAAGGAAGGCGATTCTTTTCAAAATAGAACCCAAACTCTCCAATTTAGCTCTCACAGAAGCTGGTAAAGAGGCCCAGGGATTACTGTTTGGGGACTCCTTTATAAAGGACCTGTCCCGGTTCGTAGGAGCCTTCACTGCCCTTGACAAGGCCCAGACCTCGATGAAACGAGTATTCCAGGGTAGGGTCTCTCACAGGGCCGGCAGCTCCAGGGGCCGCCTGTCCGGCCGTCCTTCCTTCCAGACCCGTGGTTCGGGTCGAGGCTCCTTCCCCTATCGTCACTACACTCAAGAGTTCCGACAGCCACCCGCCTTCTTCCCCACCCGAGGATCAACTTGGCGTTCCCGTGGACCAAGGGGTTCATCTAACCGACGCCCTTTCGGTAAGTCGACTTCCAACATCTTCTTTGACCCCTTGGGTAGGGGGCAGACTCCGTATTTTTTCCCATGTCTGGTCAACCATCACGACCGACCCATGGGTTCTTTCTACTGTACGGGGGTTCCACATAGAACTGATTTGCTCGCAGATCCTAATTCCCCCCCCGCATCCTGTAGTCCTCCCGTCCTCAGCGCGCAGGCTGTTACATCAGGAACTGACAGCGCTACGTCAGAAGGGTGCCATAGAGCGAGCTCCTGTATCCACGGAGGGAATCCTAAGCAGTATGTTCCTGGTGGCCAAAAAAGGAGGTCAAATGCGCCCCGTAATCAACCTTCGGGCCCTAAACGCTTTCGTGCGATATCGGCACTTCAAGATGGAGGGCATTCACCTTCTCAGGGACTTGCTACTCCATGGCGACTGGATGGTCAAACTAGACCTGAAAGATGCCTACCTGACAGTGCCGGTAGCCGAGTCGTCCAGAGATCTTCTTCGTTTTCTCTGGGGCTCGGAGATATGGAGATTCACATGTCTACCTTTCGGACTGTCTTCGGCCCCCTGGTGTTTCACCAAACTTCTACGGCCGGTCATCTCCTGTCTCCGCAGTCAAGGGATTCGTCTGATTATTTATCTAGACGATATCCTCATCATGGCCCAGTGCCCTTCCGTACTGCTTACACATCTGCAATGTTCCATGGACCTATTATCTCGACTGGGTTTTCTTCTCAACCTGGAGAAATCGACTTTAACTCCGGCTCAGTCCATAGAGTTTCTAGGCTTCACCATCAATTCGTCCACGGAGACCCTCAGTCTCCCTCCTTCCAAAGTGCGAGCCATCCGCAAGGAGCTCCTTCATGCCCTCTCTCTTCCACAAGTCTCTCTACGCCACCTGGCCCGTATAATAGGCCTTCTCTCTTCGTCCATCCAAGCAGTGTTCCCAGCTCCTCTACATTACCGGGCCTTGCAGAGGCTCAAGATTGCCCACCTTCAATCGGGAGCATCCTACGCGGATTTGATCACCTTGGACAAAGACACCAGAGACGAGTTGTCTTGGTGGATCCACAACCTGGAAGTGTGGAATGGGAAGGCGATTTTTCGTCCCCGTCCGGACATCACGATAGAGTCAGACGCCAGCCTTCTAGGCTGGGGAGCTTACAGCAACGGTGTGTCTACTGGAGGTCGTTGGTCGGTAGAGGAGTCGACCCTTCACATAAACGCCTTAGAACTACTGGCGGGCTCTTTTGCAGTTCGCAGTTTCGCGAGCAACCTGACCAAGACTTGCATCAGATTACGGATGGACAACATCTCTGCAGTCAGGTATGTCAATGCCATGGGAGGCACACATTCTACAACCCTATCCCACCTAGCGCGGGATTTCTGGACTTTCTGCCTCGCCAGGGAGATCACGGTGTCGGCAGAATATATACCGGGCCTACACAATACCCATGCGGACTGGAGCTCTCGTTTTCTGTCGGACTCCAGCGATTGGAGATTAGACACCACAGTCTTCTCATCCATTTCATCCCATTGGGGTCCTTTCTATCTAGACCTTTTTGCGTCTCGCCTGAACTCCCAACTTCCACGATTTTACAGCTGGCGTCCGGATCCAGACGCAGAGGCGGTAGATGCTTTCCTTCAAGATTGGACAGGTCACATTTCCTACGCCTTCCCTCCGTTCGCTCTGATCCCACGGGTCTTAACCCTAACCCGCCTTCAGGGAGCGGATCTTGTTCTTATAGTCCCTTTTTGGACCACCCAGTCGTGGTTTCCCCAACTTCTGGAGTACTTAATTCAGTGTCCCCTACTTCTTCCGACCTTCCCGGACCTCTTGTTAGATCCTTCGGGTCTCGGACATCCTCTTATCCTCGAAGGCTCCCTCCAACTTCTGGCGTGCAGAATTTCAGGGAACCCTGGAACATCACTGGAATTTCGGACTCAGCTAGACGCCTATTGGACGAGGCATGGGCTCCGGGGACCAGACGGTCTTATCGGTCAGCCTGGAGATCTTGGTCTGATTGGTGCCTGGCTAGGCACCTGGATCCCGTTTCAGCCCCTGTAACAGACGTACTTCAATTTCTTACTTCGCTTTTTGAGGACGGTAAAGCTTACCGTACCATCAACTTGTACCGCTCTGCTATTTCCGCTTTTCACCACGGGTTTGGGGGGTGCCCGGCGGGTCAGCATCCCCTTGTTTGCCGTCTTCTTAGAGGTTCCCGTCTTTCCCGTCCGCCCAGACCTCGTTTTTCCTCTACGTGGGATGTCTCTTCTGTTCTGTCCCTTTTTTCCTCCTGGCCTTCTAATACGGACCTTACCCTTCGCCAGCTTTCGGCTAAGCTGGTTTCCTTGTTTTGTTTGATCTCCTGCAAGAGGGTATCCGACGTCCGCGCTTTAGATTACGACGCCAGATCCTTCACTCCCAACGGGGTTGTATTCAACATCACACGACGCACCAAGACTAGTATCAGGTCCGTTTCTTACCCATGTTTTCCAGACTCCCCTGCCCTCTGCCCAGTGACCTGCCTTCGGGAATATGAGGTACGTACTCTCCCTTTTCGCTCACCTAATTGTCCTCAGCTTTTTCTATCATACCGTCGACCTTTTGGACCGGTATCAACAATCACTCTAGCCCGCTGGGTGAAGTGGGTTATGTCCTTGGCAGGTGTGAATACGGAAATTTTCACCGCACATTCCACTAGAGGGGCTTCAGCAACCTCAATGACTATGGCAGGCGCCCGTTTGGAGGACATTATGAAATTAGCGGATTGGTCACGAGTTTCTACCTTTCGTGAATTCTATTTCCGGCCTCCGGTTCATGTTTTTTCTTCTGTGGTAAGTCAGCTTTGAACTCGCAATAGGAGCCTCCGTGTCATGTAATAAAATTGCATGATTTTCCTATCTTATGACGTAAAGTCATGATTTTATTAAAGACACGGAGGCGAGTATTGCCCCACCCTATTTCCCCCCCTGAGGTTTTGGGATTTGAATAACTGGGGTTTTTTATATTATATTTACATCTGACAGTTACAGTACTATATGTATACTGCAATGCGTAACTGATGATTGTTACCTTCATTTAGAAGTTTTTCTACCTTTTGTCTCTTTTTCCTTTCATAGGATGAATTTACTACTTCCAGCTGCTGCTATCGTTTCAGTTTCCAGTTTTATTCTTCGGTTAAAGAGTTGATTGATCTCCAGTTTCTATGGACTTTTAATCATCAAGATCAGTTTTTCCAGTGGACTATCACCATCAAAGAAAGAGGAGGAGTCGACAGTGACTAGGACTGTTATACTGGCACAGTGGGGAGGAGTCAGTTGCCATGGTTTCCACTTTGATTGATTTGTTCGTTTTTTGCTGCTATACGATTTTAGTAAAGAAAGAGATAGCAATACTCGCCTCCGTGTCTTTAATAAAATCATGACTTTACGTCATAAGATAGGAAAATCATGCAATTATATTTCTTTTTTGTGGTGCCCAAATTTATGCACCTGCCGAATTTTGTTTAAACAATTATAGCACACTTTCTGTAAATCCAATAAACGTCATTTCACTTCTCAGATATCACTGTGTGTGTCTCCTATATGATAGATTTATCTGACATTTTTTATCGTAACAACCAACGATTTATACAAGAAAATCATGACGATTAACAAGGTTGCCCAAACTTTTGCATCCCACTGTATATTCCATGTCCAGCTCCTCCACCAGCCGATGTTCATATAAAACACCCGACAGATTATTACAGAAACTGCCCAGTGTATTATTCTAGACACAACCACAGTGGAGATGACTTCTAGTTATAGAGGAAAGCCACCAGTGTCCTCTTCTCCCCAGGACCTACCTTCTACCAATGATCTGGTAGCGTCTTGCTGCTGTGTGAGCAGGTAATATTTGAATGTATCCGTACAGTGGGCCCCCGAAATAAATTTTACTGGTGGGCCCTAGGAACCCCAGTCCAACACTGGCCCAGTGTGTCAGTGGGCTGTGTTGTATGTGTCCAGTGTGTCAGTGGGGTGTGTTTAATGTGTCCAGTGTGTCAGTGGGGTGTGTTGTATGTGTCCAGTGTGTCAGTGGGCTGTGTTGTATGTGTCCAGTGTGTCAGTGTAGTGTGTTGTATGTGTCCAGTGTGTCAGTGGGGTGTGTTTAATGTGTCCAGTGTGCCATTAGCAGCACTGCATGTAATCCAACTAGGACTACACGCCCTCTGTTGGCTATTTGCAGCACTGCATGTAATCCAACTAGGACTACACGCCCTCTGTTGGCTATTTGCAGCACTGCATGTAATCCAACTAGGACTACACGCCCTCTGTTGGCTATTTGCAGCACTGCATCTGATTGAACTGGGACTACATGCCCTCTGCTGGTTATTAGCAGCACTGCGTGTGATTGAACTAGGACTACACACCCTCTGCTGGTTATTAGCAGCACTGCGTGTGATTGAACTAGGACTACACACCCTCTGCTGGTTATTAGCAGCACTGCGTGTGATTCAACTAGGACTATGATATAAAGCCACGGCACTCCAATAGATCTTGTTCTTTTCTTTATGTTATTGCACCTAACACAGCAACAATTTGATCTTGCGGTCTTTATCAAGCTCACAGATGAGCTTGATAAAGACCGCAAGGTCGAAACGTTGCTGTGTTAGGTGCAATAAAATAAGGAAAATAACAAGATATATTGGAGTGCCGTGGCTTTATATCATTATCTGACGTTTACGGGGACCAAGAGGCCGGGATCCAACGCTACAGACACCGCCACAGACTGAAATAGCTGGAAACCCAGTGAGTAGTGCTGTCTTATTGCTACATTTCAACTAGGACTACACGCCACCTGCTGACTATTTGCAGCACTGCATCTGATTCAACTAGCACTACACACCCTCTGCTGGCCATTATCAGCACTGCATCTGATTCAACTAGGACTACACACCCTCTGCTGATTATTAGCAGCACTGCATCTGATGCAACTAGGACTACACACCCTCTGCTGATTATTAGCAGCACTGCATCTGATGCAACTAGGACTACATGCCCTCTGCTGATTATTAGCAGCACTGCATCTGATGCAACTAGGACTACACACCCTCTGCTGATTATTAGCAGCACTGCATCTGATGCAACTAGGACTACATGCCCTCTGCTGACCATTAGCAGCACTGGGTGTGATTCAACTAGGACTACACACCCTCTGCTGGCCATTAGTAGCACTGCATCCAATTCAACTAGGACTACGTGTCTTTTGCTGGCTATTAGCACATTGCGTCCTAGACTATAATTGCATGCCCTCTGGCGGTCATTAAGAACATTGCAGCTGAGACAATGCAGGCCTGTAACATGAGCATTGCTATTTTACACCACTATTTTTATAAGCTACTTGTAAATGAGGATTCATTATATAAAGGCTTCATTATATCATGGGAAACCATTTACAATTGTGACATCACAGCTCTGGAATCTTGCACAGAACCAGAGATACATTGAGACAGCGTGATGGATTATGACATTTCTGCACAATTTATTTCGATTATGGGAAGTGGAGGATGGCTGAGAACACCTGAATCATATGCCCCGTTAAGACATTAGAGTCATACCAGTTTCTCCAACTTGAAGGATCTCACAGAGAATCAGGGTCACGTGAATACTGCTTCTGGCAAATGGACAGACGTGTTTGTCTTCCCGACTGCTATTCTCAAGCACAAACTATAGAAAATTAGACAATATGATAATTAGCAGCCCATGTCAGAGTATTAACCTGGAAAGTTCTTGGATCAGTCTTTATGTTTAAAGAGTATATAAAGGACCTCTGCGCAATCTGATCATATGTACTCACCCGACTGTAGGCACTAGGCCAACGTATAGAGAAATACACCATATTGTCGAGAGTCAGGAGTCCAGGAGGAGTGAGACACAGGTCCTGCCATGGGCTGCCATTATTCTGCGTAAGAGTTAAGAGATTTTGTGTATTTAGTTTCACTCATACTGATATCACACAGGTCTATAGTGACTGGTCCCACCTATGCTGATATAATACAGGTCTATAGTGACTGGCTCCTCCTATGCTGCTATCACACAGGTCTATAGTGACTGGTCCCACCCATGCTGATATAATACAGGTCTATAGTGACTGGTCCCACCCATGCTGATATAATACAGGTCTATAGTGACTGGTCCCACCTATGCTGCTATCACACAGGTCTAGAGTGACTGGTCCCACCCATGCTGATATCACACAGGTCTATAGTGACTGGTCCCACCCATGCTGCTATCACACAGGTCTATAGTGACTGGTCCCACCCATGCTGATATAATACAGGTCTATAGTGACTGGTCCCACCTATGCTGCTATCACACAGGTCTAGAGTGACTGGTCCCACCCATGCTGATATCACACAGGTCTATAGTGACTGGTCCCACCCATGCTGCTATCACACAGGTCTATAGTGACTGGTCCCACCCATGCTGATATAATACAGGTCTATAGTGACTGGCCCCTCCTATGCTGCTATCACACAGGTCTATAGTGACTGGTCCCACCCATGCTGATATAATACAGGTCTATAGTGACTGGTCCCACCTATGCTGCTATCACACAGGTCTAGAGTGACTGGTCCCACCCATGCTGATATAATACAGGTCTATAGTGACTGGCCCCTCCTATGCTGCTATCACACAGGTCTATAGTGACTGGTCCCATACATGCTGATATAATACAGGTCTATAGTGACTGGTCCCACCTATGCTGCTATCACATAGGTCTATAGTGACTGGCCCCTCCTATGCTGCTATCACACAGGTCTATAGTGACTGGTCCCACCCATGCTGATATAATACAGGTCTATAGTGACTGGCCCCTCCTATGCTGATATCACACAGGTCTATAGTGACTGGTCCCACCCATGCTGATATAATACAGGTCTATAGTGACTGGTCCCACCTATGCTGCTATCACACAGGTCTAGAGTGACTGGTCCCACCCATGCTGATATAATACAGGTCTATAGTGACTGGTCCCACCCATGCTGATATAATACAGGTCTATAGTGACTGGCCCCTCCTATGCTGCTATCACACAGGTCTATAGTGACTGGTCCCATACATGCTGATATAATACAGGTCTATAGTGACTGGTCCCACCTATGCTGCTATCACATAGGTCTATAGTGACTGGCCCCTCCTATGCTGCTATCACACAGGTCTATAGTGACTGGTCCCACCCATGCTGATATAATACAGGTCTATAGTGACTGGCCCCTCCTATGCTGCTATCACACAGGTCTATAGTGACTGGTCCCACCTATGCTGCTATCACACAGGTCTAGAGTGACTGGTCCCACCCATGCTGATATAATACAGGTCTATAGTGACTGGCCCCTCCTATGCTGCTATCACACAGGTCTATAGTGACTGGTCCCATACATGCTGATATAATACAGGTCTATAGTGACTGGCCCCTCCTATGCTGCTATCACACAGGTCTATAGTGACTGGTCCCACCCATGCTGATATAATACAGGTCTATAGTGACTGGCCCCTCCTATGCTGCTATCACACAGGTCTATAGTGACTGGTCCCATACATGCTGATATAATACAGGTCTATAGTGACTGGCCCCTCCTATGCTGCTATCACACAGGTCTATAGTGACTGGTCCCATACATGCTGATATAATACAGGTCTATAGTGACTGGCCCCTCCTATGCTGCTATCACACAGGTCTATAGTGACTGGTCCCACCCAAGCTGATATAATACAGGTCTATAGTGACTGGCCCCTCCTATGCTGATATAATACAGGTCTACAGTGACTGGCCCCTCCTATGTTGATATCACACAGGTCTATAGTGACTGGCTCCTCCTATGCTGATATCACACAGGTCTATAGTGACTGGTCCCACCCATGCTGATATAATACAGGTCTATAGTGACTGGCCCCTCCTATGCTGCTATCACACAGGTCTATAGTGACTGGTCCCACCCATGCTGATATAATACAGGTCTATAGTGACTGGTCCCACCTATGCTGCTATCACACAGGTCTATAGTGACTGGTCCCACCCATGCTGATATCACACAGGTCTATAGTGACTGGCTCCTCCTATGCTGCTATCACACAGGTCTATAGTGACTGGTCCCACCCATGCTGATATAATACAGGTCTATAGTGACTGGTCCCACCTATGCTGCTATCACACAGGTCTAGAGTGACTGGTCCCACCCATGCTGATATAATACAGGTCTATAGTGACTGGCCCCTCCTATGCTGCTATCACACAGGTCTATAGTGACTGGTCCCACCCATGCTGATATAATACAGGTCTATAGTGACTGGCCCCTCCTATGCTGATATAATACAGGTCTACAGTGACTGGCCCCTCCTATGTTGATATCACACAGGTCTATAGTGACTGGCTCCTCCTATGCTGATATAATACAGGTCTACAGTGACTGGCCCCTCCTATGTTGATATCACACAGGTCTATAGTGACTGGCTCCTCCTATGCTGCTATCACACAGGTCTATAGTGACTGGTCCCACCCATGCTGATATAATACAGGTCTATAGTGACTGGCCCCTCCTATGCTGCTATCACACAGGTCTATAGTGACTGGTCCCACCCATGCTGATATAATACAGGTCTATAGTGACTGGCCCCTCCTATGCTGCTATCACACAGGTCTATAGTGACTGGTCCCACCCATGCTGATATAATACAGGTCTATAGTGACTGGCTCCTCCTATGCTGCTATCACACAGGTCTATAGTGACTGGTCCCACCCATGCTGATATAATACAGGTCTATAGTGACTGGTCCCACCTATGCTGCTATCACACAGGTCTATAGTGACTGGCCCCTCCTATGTTGATATCATGCAGGTCTATAGTGACTGATCCCTCCTATGTTGATATCACACAGGTCTATAGTGACTGGCCCCTCCTATGTTGATATCATGCAGGTCTATAGTGACTGATCCCACCTATGCTGATATATATGATTATACAGACACCAGTGATCTATGTTATCTTATAAGTATAGGAAAGACATGCTGAGGGCAAAGCTGTGTCCAACATGTACATGTCGTATACTCTATGTACTATAGCTTCACCACACTGAGATCTGCTCAGAAAGCTAATCTACTGTACATATCACTGCTTTATTCACAGACACAATATATGATTATAAAGACACCAGTGATGTGTGATAGCTTATAAGTATAGGAAAGACATGCTGAGGGCAGAGCTGTGTCCAACATGTACATGTCGTATACTCTATGTACTATAGCTTCACCACACTGAGATCTGCTCAGAAAGCTCATCTACATATCGCTGCTTTATTCACAGACACAACATATGATTATACAGACACCATTAATATGTGTTATCGTATAAGTATAGGAAAGACATGCTGAGGGCAGAGCTGTGTCCTAGCATCTACATATCATATACACTATGTACTATAGCTTCACCACACTGAGATCTGCTCAGAAAGCTCATCTACATATCACTGCTTTATTCACAGACACAACATATGATTATACAGACACCATTAATATGTGTTATCGTATAGGTAAGACATGCTGGGGGCAGAGCTGTGTCCTAGCATCTACATATCATATACACTATGTACTATAGCTTCACCACACTGAGATCTGCTCAGAAAGCTCATCTACATATCACTGCTTTATTCACAGACACAACATATGATTATACAGACACCATTAATATGTGTTATCGTATAGGTAAGACATGCTGGGGGCAGAGCTGTGTCCTAGCATCTACATATCATATACACTATGTACTATAGCTTCACCACACTGAGATCTGCTCAGAAAGCTCATCTACATATCACTGCTTTATTCACAGGCACAATATATGATTATAACTAGAGATGAGTGAATTGACTTTGGATGAAACATCCGAAGTCAATTTGCATAAAACTTCGTTCTAATACTGTACGGAGCAGGAGCTCGGTACAGTATTAGAAAAGAATGTATTGGCTCCAATGAGCCGAAGTTATTGCTTTGCAAATTCTCGCGAGACTTCACACAATAACTTCATAAATTAATTTGTACTGTAAAAAAAACATCTCCCGAACTCGGATTTCAGGAAATGTTTTCTTACAGTACAAATTAATTTATGAGGTTATTGCGCAAAGTCTCTTGAGACTTTGCAAAGCAATAACTTCAGCTCATCAGAGCCAATACATACTAATAGTGTACGAAGCGCCTGCTCCGTACAGTATTAGAACAAAGTTTTATGAGAATCGACTTCGGATGTTTCATCGGAAGTCTATTCGCTCATCCCTAATTATAACCAGTAATGAGTATTAGCTTATAAACATAGAAAAAAAATGTATATATCTATGTGGTAATGCTATAGCTTTGTGGTACAGTACATACATGGTTTTACATGTACAGATCAGGTTTTTTTTTTTTCTCCCTCATTTAACCCCTAATAAAAGTCTATATCCCCATCATATTGAGAATAATGTTTTTAGACTTAAGGCTCCATTCAGACGTCCGTAATGTGTTTTGCGGATCCACGGATCCGCAAAACATGGACAGCGGCAATATGCGTTCCGCATTTTGCGGACCGCACATTGTCGGCACTAATAGAATATGCCTATTCTTGTCCACAAGCGCAGGTCCGCAATTCCAAATCCGGGCAGCACATCGTGCTGCCCCATAGAAATGAATGGGTCCGCAATTCGCGGAACAAAATTGCGGACATGTGAATGGGGCCTAAAGGATATGGACACCTTTGTATAAAAAATAATAATAATAATAATTTACACAAATTATTTTATTTTGTGGAAAAAATCATTTCTCCAATTGCTTGTCTTTATTTTTCCTTTTTCCGTTTTCTCCACAATTTTGTGTAACGGGTGCGGACCAATACACTTCAATGGGGCTGCAAAAGATGCAGACACCGTGTCCTGTCTGCATCCGTAGGTCTGTTCTGCGTCCTCACAACTAATATAGAGCATGTCCTATTCTTGTCTGAAATCGTGGACATAGGCATTTCTATATAGTAGTGGCCCTGTGTTTCCTGCAAAATGTAGCACACAAATGGCCGAATCCATGTTTTGCAGGACGGTAAAACACTTAATGCCATCTGAATGAGCAGTAAAGCAGCAATATGTAGATTAGCTTACTGAGCAGATCTCAGTGTGGTGAAGCTATAGTACATAGTGTATATGATATGTAGATGCTAGGACACAGCTCTGCTCTCAGCATGTCTTTCCTATACTTATAGGATAACACATATTACTGGTGTGTGTATAATTATATATTGTGCCTGTGAATAAAGCAGTGATATGTAGATGAGCTTTCTGAGTAGATCTCAGTGTGGTGAAGCTATAGTACATAGAGTATACGATATGTACATTCTAGGACACAGCTTTGCCCTCAGTATGTCTTTCCTATACTTATCAGATAACACATATCACTGGTGTCTGTATAATCCTGTATTGTGTCTGTGAATAAAGCAATGATATGTAGATGAGCTTTCTGAGCAGATCTCAGTGTGGTGAAGCTATAGTACATAGAGTATACGATATGTACATTCTAGGACACAGCTTTGCCCTCAGTATGTCTAGCCCTGTCAATCAAGCGGACGGTGCAGAGCACGAACCTACCATACTTTACTCTCTGGTAGCTTAGCTTGGCTGTTTAGAACCTCTCCAAGGCTGTAGCATGTGCCGTGGAGCTGTTCTGTAGAGTAGTGAGGTGGCCGGGTGCCGCAGCTAAAACAAGCAGACATATGAGTGGCTGGGAGCTAATGTGCATGCATGCATGCATGCTCGCTCCTACGATTCCCCTCTACCATAAAGGCCGGCTGCATCACTCGTAGTACACAAGTGGTGGCCATAACCCCTAGAGACAAGCATGGTTTAACAAGACAGAATTAAAAGGTAATGAATAACATTAGTAAATGACTTAAAATCCAATTATAAACATAATAAATATGACCTGATTATGTGAGACAACCCCTTTAATGGCATCTCTAAATCTAAAGGACTTATTAGGCTAAGCTTATATTAGACCTGGAGTCATTCGGGAGAAGTAGTAAGATATTCGGGATGCGCTAAGCAAGATGGTGGAGAGGAGAGGACTTTATCACACCTGCATAACTACTCCATGAGGGCTACAATGGGGGGGGGGGTAGTTGGAGTCAGGGTAATACACAGAAATAACTCACTGTAAAGCCAAGTTTGCGGAATTCTTTGGCGCAGATTGAGCGCCGCTGCTCTGATGTCATGTGACCTCCTTCATCAGCTTCATTTGGAAAAGCCATGAGACGTAGATTCTGGAGCTGCTGTCGCTGCTCCTAAAAATAAGAAGATGAAATTCTGCTGATTATTTATCTGTGTAGGGCCGCTCGTGGCTGCAGGCTGTATACAGATGTAGCTAGCCTTAGAAGAACATTGGGTGCACTATTAGGGCAATGTATTGCGTTCTGCAGGCATTGGCGTTCCCTATGCGCTGAACAGATATTATTTTGTGTGTAATTCCAGGTTTGTGCACAAAATAAAATTACAGCATGTTTGGGGATAGGGTGATTTTCTCCTTTCACATGGTGAACGGGGTTAGGTAAGTATTACTGTTTTATTATTTTGTTAGCACTACAGGGGCAGCACTACTGTGAGAGGGTAACCATCTAGAGCAGTGATGGCTAACCTTGGCACTCCAGCTGTGGTAAAACTACAACTCCCAAGATGCCCCGCTTGCTTGGCTGCTCTCAGAACTCTATAGAAATAAATGGAGCATGCTGGGAGTCGTAGTTTCACCACAGCTGGAGTGTGACGAAACCAACCTCGCCACAGTGTTTTGGAGGGGGCTGGTTGCTAGCCTCTTGCCTCAGGATTATGGCCCATAGTAACTTTAAAGAAAACAGACCGGCCGCACAGCTTAAATCTGTCTTTGGAATTGTGTTTTATGTTATTATGCGTTCGGTTAAATTGTATGTTATGTGAGGGCACCCAGATAGCTAATATTATTGTATTCGTGTATTCTGAGTGCCATTCACCTAATGATTTGCACTCAGACTTGAGCTATCTGGGGATATGTTAAATGTCTGTGTTTGCTGTGGGGGTGTGACATTGTGTGTTTGGGTGGTGATTCCTGTCCTGTTGTCTCCACGTGTGTATTCGTGTTTTCCCTTTGTCCTGAGACATAATTGGATTGCTCCTCGGGTGTCGCCAGGCAGAGAGGAGGAAACCATGATGCATTGTGGGGATGTGTTGTGTCTGTGTATCCTGAATTTCTGCATATCTGTCCTGTGTCGCAGTCTCCATTCTGGTCCCCTGGGGGCGTGGCCACCAGATGGGGACCTGCAAAAATACGGGCGGGTAGCCCTCAATAAAGTGTTCCTGTTTTATCCTTCATCATGTTGAGACTGGTGTTTGGATAACTGATCAAACTGGGGGATTGCTATACGCTGAAGATTTGCTATACTCCCCTGGCATAACTACTAGCTCTTGTAAGAGCTGTTCCTGCTCTCTGGCTGTAGGAGAGGTTCACCCACTGGAGCCTGGAGCCTTGTCGTAGGTCCAGCGTGGGTGGAGGATGGTGAGACCCCAACCAAGCTGCGGCGGTTCGTGGGGTCTGCAGTGCGTACGGTGTCAAGTGGAGTGCTTGGAGTCCTCGGAAAGCACTAGGAGCATCTATCGACGGAGGTACCCGGTCGGGGTGCTAGGCGTTCCGTTACATGGAGTGCCAAGGTTAGCCGTCAATGGTATAGGACATACAGTGGGTCAGTATACATATAGTATAGGACATACAGTGGGTCAGTATACATATAGTATAGGACATACAGTGGGTCGGTATACATATAGTATAGAACATACAGTGGGTCGGTATACATATAGTATAGGACATACAGTGGGTCAGTATACATATAGTATAGGACATACAGTGGGTCAGTATACATATAGTATAGGACATACAGTGGGTCGGTATACATATAGTATAGAACATACAGTGGGTCGGTATACATATAGAACATACAGTGGGTCGGTATACATATAGTATAGAACATACAGTGGGTCGGTATACATATAGTATAGAACATACAGTGGGTCGGTATACATATAGTATAGAACATACAGTGGGTCAGTATACATATAGTATAGAACATACAGTGGGTCAGTATATATATAGTATAGGACATACAGTGGGTCGGTATACATATAGTATAGAACATACAGTGGGTCGGTATACGTATAGTATAGGACATACAGTGGGTCGGTATACGTATATAGGACATACAGTGGGTCGGTATACATATAGTATAGGACATACAGTGGGTCGGTATACATATAGTATAGGACATACAGTGGGTCAGTATACATATAGTATAGGACATACAGTGGGTCAGTATACATATAGTATAGGACATACAGTGGGTCGGTATACATATAGTATAGGACATACAGTGGGTCGGTATACATATAGTATAGAACATACAGTGGGTCAGTATACATATAGTATAGAACATACAGTGGGTCGGTATACGTATAGTATAGGACATACAGTGGGTCGGTATACGTATAGTATAGGACATACAGTGGGTCAGTATACATATAGTATAGAACATACAGTGGGTCGGTATACGTATAGTATAGGACATACAGTGGGTCGGTATACGTATAGTATAGGACATACAGTGGGTCAGTATACATATAGTATAGGACATACAGTGGTCGGTATACGTATAGTATAGGACATACAGTGGGTCGGTATACATATAGTATAGGACATACAGCGGGTCAGTATACATATAGTATAGGACATACAGCGGGTCAGTATACATAAAGTATAGGACATACAGTGGGTCGGTATACATATAGTATAGGACATACAGTGGGTCGGTATACATATAGTATAGAACATACAGTGGGTCGGTATACATATAGTATAGGACATACAGTGGGTCAGTATACATATAGTATAGGACATACAGTGGGTCAGTATATATATATGTGGCAAACATCGCCACTTATCGAATGTCTTTCTTGTCTGTACCTCTTCCCCTCCCCCCTCAACCTCCCATCAGCCCTTGCTATTGTCTGACCCCACCTCTCCTTGTACCATAGTAATCTATGTATTGTATGTAAATGAGGCTGTTGGAGGTTTGAAAGCAGGTGCACATGCCTAGTAAAGTCAGTTGACTCCCAAACTGTGTGTCGTCCAGTCACTGGGGAAATTGTCTCTTGAATATTGACCTGTTTCTTCAGCTACAAGGGGATTTAAGTGAAGATATTGAGGGTATATCTTCAAGCTCCGCAACAATTGGTGGCAGCGGCGGGATTCAAACCGCACAGCAAAGCAGCAGTTCGTTGAAACAGCCATTCGGATATACCGGAGTTCAAGAATATGTGCAGTCATTCGAACGAACGGTGAATGGAGACGAATTATGCCACATTGAAACGAACTGCGTTAAAGGAATTATTGGAAGCAAGGGGAAGAAAAACCAAAGCTACTCTTGTGGCCGAACTCATGGAGGGGGACAGAGCGACCACTGCGGCAACTCCACAGGAGACAGAGCCAACGGAATTTGCAAGAGAGCTCAATAGCAGGTTAGCTTTTTACCCAAACACCCCCTCCGTGGAGACACTAGAAAGACTGATAGCAGATGTACACGAGTACATTGTAGCTAAGCAAAACGCTATTCAGCGAGTTGGGGAAGGAGCCCCAGCGCCCACCTATGTGATCGGCCCGTGCGCTGGAGCAGGGGGCAGACGCATGCTCCATGTGAACATGCTGAAGCCCTACTACGAGCGCATAGAAGAGGTGACTGCTATTTGCGCCTCTGCCGCAGAGGACTTTGACAATTTACCTCTTCCAGACCTCCTAGAGAAAGAGGGCCAGAAAGAGGACCTGGAAGAGGTTCAGTTAGGTGAACGGCTGAGTCCCCAGGAAAGGGCGCAGGTTCATAGTCTAATAAGGGAAAAAGGAACCACTTTTTCTAATATCCCCGGGTACACCCCGTTAGCCACCCACAGAGTAGAAACACCAGGGCAGACCCCTCTCCGCCAACCTCCTTACCGCATACCTGAATCTGTAAAGGATAATATGCGCAAGGAAATTGAAGAAATGCTAAAACTAGGAGTTATAGAGCACTCTGAAAGCCCTTGGGCCTCCCCAGTAGTTCTGGTGCCGAAGCGGGATGGGACTACCCGCTTCTGCGTAGACTACCGGAGGCTTAATGATAAGACCATATCCGATGCCTACCCTATGCCCCGGATAGACGAGCTCCTGGACAAAATGGCCAGGGGCCAATACCTCACCACAATAGATCTTTGTAAGGGGTATTGGCAGATTCCCCTAGCCGAAGACGCCATCCCTAAGTCGGCGTTTGTCACCCCGTTTGGCCTGTACCAGTTTAAGGTCATGCCATTCGGGATGAAAAACGCTCCGGCTACTTTTCAGAGGATGGTGGATCGGCTATTGGATGGGTTCCAGGAGTACGCTTGCGCCTATCTAGATGATATAGCGATCTTCAGCCAGTCCTGGACTGAACACCTGACCCACATAGGAGCCGTACTAGACCGTATTAGGGAGGCAGGATTAACTCTGAAACCCAGTAAGTGCCATATAGGGATGGCAGAAGTCCAATACCTAGGACACCGGGTAGGGAGTGGCCAACAAAAACCTGAACCGGTTAAGGTAGAGGCTGTAGCCAAATGGCCAACCCCTCGGACCAAAACTCAAGTACTGGCATTCCTAGGTACCGCAGGATACTACCGTAAATTTGTACCCAACTACAGTACCCTGGCCAAACCCCTCACCGATTTGACCCGCAAGAATCTTCCTAAGATAGTAGTCTGGACCCCAGAGTGTGAGCAGGCATTCCAGCAACTAAAAACGGCTCTTGTGAATGCACCTGTACTTGCCGCCCCTGATCCAACTAAACGCTTTCTTGTCCACACAGACGCTTCTATGTTTGGATTGGGGGCAGTACTGAGCCAAGTCGGAGAAGATGGCGGCGAGCATCCAGTGGCTTACTTAAGCAGAAAACTTTTACCCCGGGAAGTAAGCTACGCCGCCATAGAAAAAGAATGCCTGGCCGTGGTGTGGGCCCTTAAAAAGCTGCAGCCCTATCTGTATGGACAACCCTTTTCCTTATTCACAGATCACAACCCGCTGGTGTGGCTGAACAGGGTCTCAGGAGACAATGCCCGGCTGCTGCGCTGGAGTTTGGCGCTGCAGCCTTTTGACTTTACCATCCACTACCGCCCTGGGAAGCAAAATGGCAACGCCGACGGGTTATCCAGACAAACTGAACTTGAAAAGTGATCTGTGAGCGCTCCTCCGGACATCCCCAAGCCGATCCGTTGGGATCAGACTGTGTATGTCGGCTTGGTTCTGGGGGAGCATTGTGGCAAACATCGCCACTTATCGAATGTCTTTCTTGTCTGTACCTCTTCCCCTCCCCCCTCAACCTCCCATCAGCCCTTGCTATTGTCTGACCCCACCTCTCCTTGTACCATAGTAATCTATGTATTGTATGTAAATGAGGCTGTTGGAGGTTTGAAAGCAGGTGCGCCATGCCCAGTAAAGTCAGTGACTCCCAAACTGTGTGTCGTCCAGTCACTGGGGAAATTGTCTCTTGAATATTGACCTGTTTCTTCAGCTACAAGGGGATTTAAGTGAAGATATTGAGGGTATATCTTCAAGCTCCGCAACAATATAGTATAGGACATACAGTGGGTCAGTATACATAAAGTATAGGACATACAGTGGGTCGGTATACATATAGTATAGGACATACAGTGGGTCGGTATACATATAGTATAGAACATACAGTGGGTCGGTATACATATAGTATAGGACATACAGTGGGTCAGTATACATATAGTATAGAACATACAGTGGGTTAGTATACATATAGTATAGGACATACAGTGGTCGGTATACATATAGTATAGGACATACAGCGGGTCAGTATACATATAGTATAGGACATACAGTGGGTCGGTATACATATAGAACATACAGTGGGTCAGTATACATATATTATAAAACATACAGTGGGTCGGTATACATATAGTATAGGAGATACAGTGGGTCGGTATACATATAGGACATACATTGGGTCGGTATACATATAGTATAGGACATACAGTGGGTAAGTATACATATAGTATAGGACATACAGTGGGTCAGTATACATATAGTATAGAACATACAGTGGGTCAGTATACATATATTATAAAACACAGTGGGTCGGTATACATATAGAACATACAATGGGTCGGTATACATATAGTATAGGACATACATTGGGTCAGTATACATATAGTATAGGACATACAGTGGGTCAGTATACATATAGTATAGGACATACAGTGGGTCGGTATACATATAGTATAGAACATACAGTGGGTCGGTATACGTATAGTATAGGACATACAGTGGGTCAGTATACATATAGTATATGACATACAGTGGGTCGGTATACATATAGTATAGGACATACAGCGGGTCAGTATACATATAGTATAGGACATACAGTGGGTCGGTATACATATAGTATAGGACATACAGTGGGTCGGTATACATATAGTATAAAACATACAGTGGGTCGGTATACATATAGGACATACATTGGGTCAGTATACATATAGTATAGGACATACAGTGGGTCGGTATACATATAGTATAGGATATACAGTAGGTCGGTATACATATAGTATAGGACATACAGTGGGTCGCTATACATATAGGACATACAGTGGGTCGGTATACATATATTATAAAACACAGTGGGTCGGTATACATATAGTATAGAACATACAGCGGGTCAGTATACATATAGTATATGACATACAGTGGGTCGGTATACATATAGTATAGGACATACAGCGGGTCAGTATACATATAGTATAGGACATACAGTGGGTCGGTATACATATAGTATAAAACATACAGTGGGTCGGTATACATATAGGACATACATTGGGTCAGTATACATATAGTATAGGAGATACAGTGGGTCGGTATACATATAGTATAGAACATACAGTGGGTCAGTATACATATAGTATAGAACATACAGTGGGTCAGTATACATATAGTATAGGACATACAGTGGGTCGGTATACATATAGTATAGGACATACAGTGGTCAGTATACATATAGTATAGGACATACAGTGGGTCAGTATACATATAGTATAGGACATACAGTGGGTCAGTATACATATAGGACATACAGTGGGTCGGTATACATATAGTATAGGACATACAGTGGGTCAGTATACATATAGTATAGGACATACAGTGGGTCGGTATACATATAGGACATACATTGGGTCAGTATACATATAGTATAGAACATACAGTGGGTCGGTATACATATAGTATAGGACATACAGTGGGTCAGTATACATATAGTATAGAACATACAGTGGGTCAGTATACATATAGTATAGAACATACAGTGGGTCAGTATACATATAGTATAGGACATACAGTGGTCGGTATACATATAGTATAGGACATACAGCGGGTCAGTATACATATAGTATAGAACATACAGTGGGTCAGTATACATATAGTATAGGACATACAGTGGTCAGTATACATATAGTATAGGACATACAGTGGGTCGGTATACATATAGTATAGAACATACAGTGGGTCGGTATACATATAGTATAGAACATACAGTGGGTCGGTATACATATAGTATAGAACATACAGTGGGTCAGTATACATATAGTATAGAACATACAGTGGGTCGGTATACATATAGTATAGAACATACAGTGGGTCAGTATACATATAGTATAGGACATACAGTGGTCGGTATACATATAGTATAGGACATACAGTGGGTCGGTATACATATAGTATAGGATATACAGTAGGTCGGTATACATATAGTATAGGACATACAGTGGGTCAGTATACATATAGTATAGGACATACAGTGGGTCAGTATACATATAGGACATACAGTGGGTCAGTATACATATAGTATAGAACATACAATGGGTCGTTATACATATAGTATAGGACATACAGCGGGTCAGTATACATATAGTATAGGATATACAGTGGGTCAGTATACATATAGTATAGGACATACAGTGGGTCGGTATACATATAGTATAGGACATACATTGGGTCGGTATACATATAGTATAGAACATACAGTGGGTCGGTATACATATAGTATAGGACATACAGTGGGTCGGTATACATATAGTATAGGACATACAGTGGGTCAGTATACATATAGTATAGAACATACAGTGGGTCGGTATACATATAGGACATACAGTGGGTCAGTATACATATAGTATAGGACATACAGTGGGTCGGTATACATATAGTATAGGATATACAGTGGGTCGGTATACATATAGTATAGGACATACAGTGGGTCAGTATACATATAGTATAGGACATACAGTGGGTCAGTATACATATAGTATAGAACATACAGTGGGTCGGTATACATATAGTATAGAACATACAGTGGGTCGGTATACATATAGTATAGAACATACAGTGGGTCAGTATACATATAGTATAGAACATACAGTGGGTCGGTATACATATAGTATAGGACATACAGTGGGTCAGTATACATATAGGACATACAGTGGGTCAGTATACATATAGTATAGGACATACAGTGGGTCGGTATACATATAGTATAGGACATACAGTGGGTCAGTATACATATAGTATAGGACATACAGTGGGTCGGTATACATATAGAACATACAGTGGGTCGGTATACATATAGTATAGGACATACAGTGGGTCGGTATACATATAGTATAGGACATACAGTGGGTCAGTATACATATAGTATAGGACATACAGTGGGTCGGTATACATATAGAACATACAGTGGGTCGGTATACATATAGTATAGGACATACAGTGGGTCGGTATACATATAGTATAGGACATACAGTGGGTCAGTATACATATAGTATAGGACATACAGTGGGTCAGTATACATATAGGACATACAGTGGGTCAGTATACATATAGTATAGGACATACAGTGGGTCAGTATACATATAGTATATGACATACAGTGGGTCAGTATACATATAGGACATACAGTGGGTCGGTATACATATAGAACATACAGCGGGTCAGTATACATATAGGACATACAGTGGGTCAGTATACATATAGGACATACAGTGGGTCAGTATACATATAGTATAGGACATACAGTGGGTCAGTATACATATAGTATATGACATACAGTGGGTCAGTATACATATAGGACATACAGTGGGTCGGTATACATATAGAACATACAGCGGGTCAGTATACATATAGTATAGGACATACAGTGGGTCAGTATACATATAGTATAGGACATACAGTGGGTCAGTATACATATAGTATAGGACATACAGTGGGTCAGTGTACATATAGTATATGACATACAGTGGGTCAGTATACATATAGTATAGGACATACAGTGGTCGGTATACATATAGAACATACAGTGGGTCAGTATACATATAGGACATACAGTGGGTCAGTATACATATAGTATAGGACATACAGTGGGTCAGTATACATATAGAACATACAGTGGGTCAGTATACATATAGTATAGAACATACAGTGGGTCAGTATACATATAGTATAGGACATACAGTGGGTCAGTATACATATACGACATACAGTGGGTCAGTATACATATAGTATATGACATACAGTGGGTCAGTATACATATAGGACATACAGTGGGTCAGTATACATATAGAACATACAGTGGGTCAGTATACATATAGTATAGAACATACAGTGGGTCAGTATACATATAGTATAGGACATACAGCGGGTCAGTATACATATAGTATAGGACATACAGCCGGTCAGTATACATATAGTATAGGACATACAGTGGGTCAGTATACATATAGTATAGGACATACAGTGGGTCAGTATACATATAGTATAGGACATACAGTGGGTCAGTATACATATAGTATAGAACATACAGTGGGTCGGTATACATATAGTATAGGACATACAGTGGGTCGGTATACATATAGTATAGGACATACAGTGGGTCGGTATACATATAGTATAGGACATACAGTGGGTCAGTATACATATAGTATATGACATACAGTGGGTCAGTATACATATAGGACATACAGTGGGTCGGTATACATATAGTATAGGACATACAGCGGGTCGGTATACATATAGTATAGGACATACAGCGGGTTAGTATACATATAGAACATACAGTGGGTCAGTATACATATAGTATAGGACATACAGTGGGTCAGTATACATATAGTATAGGACATACAGTGGGTCAGTATACATATAGTATAGGACATACAGTGGGTCAGTATACATATAGTATATGACATACAGTGGGTCAGTATACATATAGGACATACAGTGGGTCGGTATACATATAGTATAGGACATACAGCGGGTCGGTATACATATAGTATAGGACATACAGCGGGTTAGTATACATATAGAACATACAGTGGGTCAGTATACATATAGTATAGGACATACAGTGGGTCAGTATACATATAGTATAGGACATACAGTGGGTCGGTATACATATAGTATAGAACATACAGTGGGTCAGTATACATATAGTATAGGACATACAGTGGGTCGGTATACATATAGTATAGAACATACAGTGGGTCGGTATACATATAGTATAGGACATACAGTGGGTCAGTATACATATAGTATAGAACATACAGTGGGTCGGTATACATATAGTATAGGACATACAGTGGGTCAGTATACATATAGTATAGGACATACAGTGGGTCAGTATACATATAGTATAGAACATACAGTGGGTCAGTATACATATAGTATAGAACATACAGTGGGTCAGTATACATATAGTATAGAACATACAGTGGGTCGGTATACATATAGTATAGGACATACAGTGGGTCGGTATACATATAGTATAGGACATACAGTGGGTCAGTATACATATAGTATAGGACATACAGTGGGTCAGTATACATATAGTATAGGACATACAGTGGGTCAGTATACATATAGTATATGACACAGTGGGTCAGTATACATATAGAACATACAGCGGGTCAGTATACATATAGTATAGGACATACAGTGGGTCAGTATACATATAGTATAGGACATACAGTGGGTCAGTATACATATAGTATAGGACATACAGTGGGTCAGTATACATATAGTATATGACATACAGTGGGTCAGTATACATATAGTATAGGACATACAGTGGGTCAGTATACATATAGTATAGGACATACAGTGGGTCGGTATACATATAGTATAGAACATACAGTGGGTCAGTATACATATAGTATAGAACATACAGTGGGTCGGTATACATATAGTATAGGACATACAGTGGGTCAGTATACATATAGTATAGAACATACAGTGGGTCGGTATACATATAGTATAGGACATACAGTGGGTCAGTATACATATAGTATAGGACATACAGTGGGTCGGTATACATATAGAACATACAGTGGGTCGGTATACATATAGTATAGAACATACAGTGGGTCAGTATACATATAGTATAGGACATACAGTGGGTCGGTATACATATAGTATAGGACATACAGTGGTCAGTATACATATAGGACATACAGTGGGTCGGTATACATATAGTATAGGACATACAGTGGGTCGGTATACATATAGTATAGGACATACAGTGGGTCGGTATACATATAGAACATACAGTGGGTCAGTATACATATGACATACAGTGGGTCAGTATACATATAGTATAGAACATACAGTGGGTCAGTATACATATAGTATAGGACATACAGTGGGTCAGTATACATATAGTATAGGACATACAGTGGGTCAGTATACATATAGTATATGACATACAGTGGGTCAGTATACATATAGGACATACAGTGGGTCGGTATACATATAGAACATACAGCGGGTCGGTATACATATAGGACATACAGTGGGTCAGTATACATATAGTATAGGACATACAGTGGGTCAGTATACATATAGTATAGGACATACAGTGGGTCAGTATACATATAGTATAGGACATACAGTGGGTCAGTGTACATATAGTATATGACATACAGTGGGTCAGTATACATATAGGACATACAGTGGGTCGGTATACATATAGAACATACAGTGGGTCAGTATACATATAGGACATACAGTGGGTCAGTATACATATAGGACATACAGTGGGTCAGTATACATATAGTATAGGACATACAGTGGGTCGGTATACATATAGTATAGGACATACATTGGGTCGGTATACATATAGTATAGGACATACAGTGGGTCAGTATACATATAGTATAGAACATACAGTGGGTCAGTATACATATAGTATAGGACATACAGTGGGTCAGTATACATATAGTATAGGACATACAGTGGGTCAGTATACATATAGTATAGGACATACAGTGGGTCAGTATACATATAGTATAGGACATACAGTGGGTCGGTATACATATAGTATAGAACATACAGTGGGTCGGTATACATATAGTATAGGACATACAGTGGTCAGTATACATATAGTATAGGACATACAGTGGGTCAGTATACATATAGTATAGGACATACAGTGGGTCAGTATACATATAGTATAGGACATACAGTGGGTCAGTATACATATAGTATAGGACATACAGTGGGTCAGTATACATATAGAACATACAGTGGGTCAGTATACATATAGTATAGGACATACAGCGGGTCAGTATACATATAGTATAGGACATACAGTGGGTAAGTATACATATAGTATAGGACATACAGTGGGTCAGTATACATATAGTATAGGACATACAGTGGGTCAGTATACATATAGTATAGGACATACAGTGGGTCAGTATACATATAGTATAGGACATACAGCGGGTCAGTATAGATATAGTATAGGACATACAGCGGGTCAGTATACATATAGTATAGGACATACAGTGGGTCAGTATAGATATAGTATAGGACATACAGTGGGTCAGTATACATATAGTATAGGACATACAGCGGGTCAGTATACATATAGTATAGGACATACAGTGGGTCAGTATACATATAGTATAGAACATACAGTGGGTCGGTATACATATAGTATAGGACATACAGTGGGTCGGTATACATATAGTATAGGACATACAGTGGGTCGGTATACATATAGTATAGGACATACAGTGGGTCAGTATACATATAGTATAGGACATACAGTGGGTCAGTATACATATAGTATAGAACATACAGTGGGTCAGTATACATATAGTATAGGACATACAGTGGGTCAGTATACATATAGTATAGGACATACAGTGGGTCGGTATACATATAGTATAGGACATACAGTGGGTCAGTATACATATAGTATAGGACATACAGTGGGTCAGTATACATATAGGACATACAGTGGGTCAGTATACATATAGTATAGGACATACAGTGGGTCAGTATACATATAGTATAGGACATACAGTGGGTCGGTATACATATAGTATAGGACATACAGTGGGTCGGTATACATATAGTATAGGACATACAGTGGGTCAGTATACATATAGTATAGGACATACAGTGGGTCAGTATACATATAGTATAGAACATACAGTGGGTCAGTATACATATAGTATAGGACATACAGCGGGTCAGTATACATATAGTATAGGACATACAGTGGGTCAGTATACATATAGTAGATGACATACAGTGGGTCAGTATACATATAGGACATACAGTGGGTCGGTATACATATAGTATAGGACATACAGTGGGTCAGTATACATATAGAACATACAGCGGGTCAGTATACATATAGTATAGGACATACAGTGGGTCAGTATACATATAGAACATACAGTGGGTCAGTATACATATAGTATAGGACATACAGTGGGTCAGTATACATATAGTATAGAACATACAGCGGGTCAGTATACATATAGTATAGGACATACAGTGGGTCAGTATACATATGGTATAGGACATACAGTGGGTCAGTATACATATAGTATAGAACATACAGCGGGTCAGTATACATATAGTATAGGACATACAGTGGGTCAGTATACATATAGTATAGGACATACAGTGGGTCAGTATACATATAGTATAGGACATACAGCGGGTCAGTATACATATAGTATAGGACATACAGTGGGTCAGTATACATATAGTATAGGACATACAGTGGGTCAGTATAGATATAGTATAGGACATACAGCGGGTCAGTATACATATAGTATAGGACATACAGCGGGTCAGTATACATATAGTATAGGACATACAGTGGGTCAGTATACATATAGTATAGAACATACAGTGGGTCGGTATACATATAGTATAGGACATACAGTGGGTCGGTATACATATAGTATAGGACATACAGTGGGTCGGTATACATATAGTATAGGACATACAGTGGGTCAGTATACATATAGTATAGGACATACAGTGGGTCAGTATACATATAGTATAGAACATACAGTGGGTCAGTATACATATAGTATAGGACATACAGTGGGTCAGTATACATATAGTATAGGACATACAGTGGGTCGGTATACATATAGTATAGGACATACAGTGGGTCAGTATACATATAGTATAGGACATACAGTGGGTCAGTATACATATAGGACATACAGTGGGTCAGTATACATATAGTATAGGACATACAGTGGGTCAGTATACATATAGTATAGGACATACAGTGGGTCGGTATACATATAGTATAGGACATACAGTGGGTCGGTATACATATAGTATAGGACATACAGTGGGTCAGTATACATATAGTATAGGACATACAGTGGGTCAGTATACATATAGTATAGAACATACAGTGGGTCAGTATACATATAGTATAGGACATACAGCGGGTCAGTATACATATAGTATAGGACATACAGTGGGTCAGTATACATATAGTATATGACATACAGTGGGTCAGTATACATATAGGACATACAGTGGGTCGGTATACATATAGTATAGGACATACAGTGGGTCAGTATACATATAGAACATACAGCGGGTCAGTATACATATAGTATAGGACATACAGTGGGTCAGTATACATATAGTATAGGACATACAGTGGGTCAGTATACATATAGTATAGAACATACAGTGGGTCAGTATACATATAGTATAGGACATACAGTGGGTCAGTATACATATAGTATAGGACATACAGTGGGTCGGTATACATATAGTATAGGACATACAGTGGGTCAGTATACATATAGAACATACAGTGGGTCAGAATACATATAGTATAGGACATACAGTGGGTCAGTATACATATAGTATAGGACATACAGTGGGTCAGTATACATATAGTATAGGACATACAGCGGGTCAGTATACATATAGTATAGGACATACAGTGGGTCAGTATACATATAGTATAGGACATACAGTGGGTCAGTATAGATATAGTATAGGACATACAGCGGGTCAGTATACATATAGTATAGGACATACAGTGGGTCAGTATAGATATAGTATAGGACATACAGCGGGTCAGTATACATATAGTATAGGACATACAGCGGGTCAGTATACATATAGTATAGAACATACAGTGGGTCGGTATACATATAGTATAGGACATACAGTGGGTCGGTATACATATAGTATAGGACATACAGTGGGTCAGTATACATATAGTATAGGACATACAGTGGGTCAGTATACATATAGAACATACAGCGGGTCAGTATACATATAGTATAGGACATACAGCGGGTCAGTATACATATAGTATAGAACATACAGCGGGTCAGTATACATATAGTATAGAACATACAGTGGGTCGGTATACATATAGTATAGAACATACAGCGGGTCAGTATACATATAGGACATACAGTGGGTCAGTATACATATAGAACATACAGCGGGTCAGTATAGTTAACATGGCCTTACAGTGTCGTTCGGGTCCATGGCCATCCTCATCCGACTCTCCAATAGGCCCAGACTGAGACACTGCAGCACGTACAGGTAGTGACGCATTTCATCCCCCAGTTGTGGCCAGCTGTGGATTATGTTCTGAAAGACATAACACGTGTGTCCTGGCGTGTGCCAAGCATACCACACCCCGGCCTCCCACGCCTCCATCTCTCACCTTGTGGATAAACTGCCGCATGTTCTTTTTCCATAGATAATCCAGCATTTCCTGAAGAAGGAGACAATCAGCAAGAGAAGAGAAGCATGTGGACCCTACACCGGACTAATGTCTTACCACTCGCTCTCGTCCGCCGACTTTCTGTAGTAAGGCCACAATGAGCGCCATCACTTTAATCTGAGTCTCTTGAGCTGGCCTGCAAGAAAACATGAAACCCTGAGCACATGGACGTATGTACGTAACAGTCTCCTCTGCCCGCCATCCGTCTCAGGGGTCACTGCGGTGATCTGGATTAGACTGGGAGACCCGGATACTGGCGATGAGTGAGGGCCGATCCTTTAAGGTGGGCCGTGTCATTCAGCTGCTGGAAGGGGCTGCAGCCTCTGACATCATGTCCATTAGTCACATGGCTTATGTGCATCTCAATCCCATTCAATACCAAGAACAACCACTATACAAAGTATGGCGCTGTGCGTGGCATACTGTGAAAAAGCTGCAGCACCCTTCTGAGCACCACGGCCCATTTAGGCCCCTTTCACACGAACAATACGGATTAGGTCCGGATGCGTTCAGTGAAACTCGCACCATTTTGCAAGCAAGTTCAGTCAGTTTTGCCTGCGATTACGTTCAGTTTTTTCCGCGTTGGTGCAATGTGTTTTGATGTGTTTTTCACGCGCGTGATAAAAAAAAACTGAAGGTTTACAAACAACATCTCTTAGCAACCATCAGTGAAAGACGTATTGCACCCGCACTTGCTTGCGGATTCTATGCGTTTTTCACTGAAGCCCCATTCACTTCTATAGGGCCAGGGCTGCGTGCGTGAAAAACGTGCGTGAAAAACGCAGACTATAGAACCCTAATGCTGTGATTTTCATGCAACGAAGAACTGATGTGTGAAAAAAATAAAAAAAATGCTCATGTACACAGACCCATTGACCCATAGTGCGGGTGCTATGCGTTCACGTCTCGCATTGCACCTGCGTGGAAAACTCGCTCATGTGAAAGGGGCCTTAAAGGGAATGTGTAACTTAAAAAGTTTTCTGCCAGATAGCAGCACATATCCTTTTTTTGTTCTGTTTATTCTGTTCTATGAACATGATTATGAGGGCGGCCATCTTGTTTATAACAACATTTAGAAAGCAGTAAGAAAATTGCTTTACTGCAGCTACATGGGCCATAGACCCAAGTTGGTCTAGAGCTGACCCTATTGACTTCTATGGGAGAGTTTTCTAGGAATGCTCTGTGACCTGTGTAGAGGTCCTTGTGCAGGGAGGGGAAGTAGATAAGCTATGATATCACCTATTGTGCATTATTGATCCCGTCTTATCTATACACCATGGTGATATTATTACAGGCAGGATTGAATGACAGATAAGCAGGTAACCACAGTAAAGTGATCTGTACAGACTAAGAAGCGGCGCTGATTATTAGGCTTAAAGGGAACCTGTCATCAACTTGATGCTGACTTCACTGAGGGCAGCATAAAATAGTGACAGAAATGCTGATGTCAGCGCTGTGTCAGTCATGAGCCAAAGGTAAGTGGTTTCTGAGAACCAGCATCACAATCATTGCAGCCCAGGCCTGGAAAAGAGTCCTGGATATTATAATCTCCTGCTCTCCTCGACCATCTGCTGATGACTGGCAGTTCTCTCCTAGAGAGAAAGGGAGACAACTAGGTAGAGGCCGGACAGACATCAGCAGGGGGAGCAGGAGATGAAGAATGACCAGGACTCTTCTCAGGTGGCCAGGACTCTTCTCCAGGCCCAGTCTGCAATGATTGTGATGTTGGTTCTCGGCAACCACTTAATGACAGACTGCCGAAATCAACTCACCTGTCAGTACTTTATTCTGCCCTTAGTATGTGCGAGGATAGCTCTTTGCTTCTGGCACCCAGGAGCCCGTCCCATTTTTATATCCATAAAATAAAGAACTTACAGCTGTAGAAGGGTGAGCAGTCTGTCCAGAGGAACCTCTACTCGCACCATGTCCGCCAGCTTAGTGTTACTCTGAACCACACTCTCCAGGATGATGAGAGCGAGCTGAGTGATCTCCAGCAGCATCAGATTCGTGTTCACGAAGGTCACAACCTGGAAAATACAAAGGCCTGTAGATGACACGTGTACACATCACTGGGATAAGGAAACACGTGTACACATCACTGGGATAAGATAAGACGTGTGCACATCACTGGGATAAGATAACACGTGTACACATCACTGGGATAAGATAAGACGTGTACACATCACTGGGATAAGGAAACACGTGTACACATCACTGGGATAAGGTAACACGTGTACACATCACTGGGATAAGGAAACACGTGTACACATCACTGGGATAAGATAACACGTGTACACATCACTGGGATAAGGAAACACGTGTACACATCACTGGGATAAGGTAAGACGTGTACACATCACTGGGATAAGGTAACACGTGTACACATCACTGGGATAAGGTAACACGTGTACACATCACTGGGATAAGATAAGACGTGTACACATCACTGGGATAAGGTAACACGAGTGCACATCACTGGGATAAGATAAGACGTGTACACATCACTGGGATAAGATAAGACGTGTACACATCACTGGGATAAGGTAACACGTGTGCACATCACTGGGATAAGATAACACGTGTGCACATCACTGGGATAAGGAAACACGTGTACACATCACTGGGATAAGTGAAGACGTGTGCACATCACTGGGATAAGATAAGACGTGTACACATCACTGGGATAAGATAAGACGTGTACACATCACTGGGATAAGATAAGACGTGTACACATCACTGTGATAGGATAAGACGTGTACACATCACTGGGATAAGGTAACACGTGTGCACATCACTGGGATAAGATAACACGTGTGCACATCACTGGGATAAGGAAACATGTGTACACATCACTGGGATAAGATAAGACGTGTACACATCACTGGGATAAGATAAGACGTGTACACATCACTGGGATAAGATAAGATAAGACGTGTACACATCACTGTGATAGGATAAGACGTGTACACATCACTGTGATAAGATAAGACGTGTGCACATCACTGTGATAAGATAAGACGTGTACACATCACTGGGATAGGATAAGACGTGTACACATCACTGGGATGAGATAAGACTTGTACACATCACTGGGATGAGATAAGACTTGTACACCGCATTGGGATAAGATAAGACGTGTACACATCACTGGGATGAGATGAGACTTGTACACAGCACTGTCAGGTGTACATGTCATGGTGGTTCACACTGTGTCATGTAATTCACATGTACCTTTTGTATAAACGTGGTACTGAACGTCTCCCATGACACAAAGCCATGTTCCATTAGCTCAGAGATGGCCCTCAGGGTGTGGCACATCACCTCTCCACGCCTGCCAAGACAATACAAGAAAAGAATCAGCCCTGGGCCACAATGCAGGACAGAAGAGATTTCTCTGTATTCCTGACTGCCTCCAATTTGATGTGTCCTAACTGAGGGGTTTCAAACAGCAATGCTGGCAGCACTCATACAACCTCTGGATATGACGCTGAGCACTGACAGGCTGACCCCCCACCCCTGTAACCTCTGCAGCAATGCTGGCAGCACTCATACAACCTCTGGATATGACGCTGAGCACTGACAGGCTGACCCCCCACCCATGTAACCTCTGCAGCAATGCTGGCAGCACTCATACACCTCTGGATATGACGCTGAGCACTGACAGGCTGACCCCCCACCCAGGTAACCTCTGCAGTAATGCTGGCAGCACTCATACAACCTCTGGATATGACGCTGAGCACTGACAGGCTGACCCCCCACCCATGTAACCTCTGCAGCAATGCTGGCAGCACTCATACAACCTCTGGATATGATGCTGAGCACTGACAGGCTGACCCCCCCACCCCTGTAACCTCTGCAGCAATGCTGGCAGCACTCATACAACCTCTGGATATGACGCTGAGCACTGACAGGCTGACCTCCCACCCCTGTAACCTCTGCAGCAATGCTGGCAGCACTCATACAACCTCTGGATATGACGCTAAGCACTGACAGGCTGACCTCCACCCCTGTAACCTCTGCAGCAATGCTGGCAGCACTCATACAACCTCTGGATATGACGCTGAGCACTGACAGG